>NT_176547.1:260506-300337 GCF_000188095.3 Bombus impatiens | reverse complement strand
CGGCGAGGCGTCGCGCCATGTTTCAATTGAATTCGCGATCGTCTCGTCAAACACGATGACAGTGCAATCAATAATAATCATTGCTGCTTAGCAGCTTATATACCAGGGACTGACGTTAGCGAAGTTGAAGCATTTCCAGAAAGATTTATTAAGATTTAGGATTTATTGAGATTTACGATGCTTTACTTTAAGATTCGTTTCAACGAGCACGTTGAAAATATGGCGCTGAGTCGGACTCTCTATACGCGTGGTCGTCTCGACGTCTTTGACCAGGAAGAAGGAAGCGTAGGCGGTCGCGGATAGCTGTTGTTAGCCGGCTAGGAAGAGATGGGAGGGAGTGAACGAAATTGGGCCAATATTTCGGCGATGACTCACTCTCTGTACTTTCAAAACATTGGCATAACTATTGAATAATTACCAGAGCGTACAAAATGTTTTTTAAGATTCTAAAGATTTAAGTTTAGGTTTTTTAAGAATTCGATGATTTATATCGAAAATTGTTTGATACTTTTAACGTTTACGTTTAGATTATTTAAAATTGTTTTATAGTGTTAAGGATTTTAATGTTGTTTAAGATACGTCAAATAGAATTTATACAGAATGTTAGGTGTATCTGCAAATTTGATTGTCTTTTATTATAATGCTGTGTTGTGTTGTAACATATTACAAATAGTCTACAACAACCTGAAGAACAGAAAGACGATGTTATAAGAACTGGGAAACCTTAACGATTCTAAGAATCCTCGGCAGTTTCGAACATTCACACACCTCAAAGAGTATCGTCAGCTTATCGACCAGTGGAATTCTTAGAACTGGAGAAGTCACTGAACCTCTAAGATTCTTCAGCTGTAGGGCACTCGCAACTAGGATGCCTCGAAATGTTCCCGAAATCTCCCAATTCTCCATAATCTCCGACTTACGATACCAACTGAACCTTCGCACTCTTTAAGATGTTTTAATATCCTTAGATCCGTGAAACTTCCACGACATCCATCGCGGTTTTAAAATTTTCTTGAAATTTTTCTGGAAATAATAAATAAGTTTGTCGCGACGTATGTTGACGACAAACGATGACAAATATACCTGTTGAGAATTGTGGATCTTAATCGCCGAAATAAATGTATAGGAACACTTAGATTACGCTTAGAATTGATATCAAAATAGTTTCAGATTTATTTGATATGTGATTTACAAGGGATTTGCACGCATCTCAGCACTCTCTTTGTCTCAGCATTTTCTTTACCACACTACCAACGGTAGTCATATATATGTGTCACTACTGCGTGGCTAATCTAGCGTAGCACACAAAATTACACATATCTCAATAATACCGTTAAAATAAATTAACACGTAAATAAATATGATCAAAGATTCAAGCGACTCTTACAACAATTTTTCGATTTATACACTAACAAGTCTCGATATTATTCCAATCGATCTGCCGGTTGACCCTAGCTGGCTGTGCAATTTTATAAAATTGAAACAAATCAAAGTATTTATAACAATATCGTAATAAACTATCGCTTAGTCCTTAATGGATCAATTACTCAGCACGAAACAATGAAAATCTGGCAAAGCTATTTATATTAACGCGAAAGTTTCTTAAATCGAGTTAAAATTCCGACACACAGTCTCGAATCGATTATTTTCGCGGAAGTTGGTGTACAATAGTTTCAGAAGACACTCGGGAAAGATTAAAACTCATTGGGACTTTCCTATCGTTTAATAAATTCGGCACGCGAAGCAAATAGAATATCGATCTTCGGCAACGCGTGCAAACGCGGTGTCGAAGTTTCCCAACGGCGACTATTAACGAGCGGGCAGAAATAGCGGCGGAAACCAATATAGGGTGGGAAGTTTACGATAGCCGGCTACCGAACCGGCGAATTCGTCGATCACGAACTCGCGCCAATAAAACAGTTCACGCCACGAACGTTATGATCATCGTTCCACTCGACACGCGTTATTCCACGCGCACACTGCAGTTTCTGTATCTGTTCGCTTTTATTGTTACAACCTACGCGTGGTTTCCGCGACTCTAACCTATTATTCAATCGATAATTCAATTTCCCCTGTTACGGATGCTTTTTATTTTGCTTTAGAAAACCGCAGATCTATGGTCTATCTATAGCATTCGAATGCCATGTGTAAAAACCTGTGAAAAGGTTCAAATATTCCAGGGAATTTTATTTTAATCTCATTGTTCCTTCTACTTTTTTTCTTATTTTCTTATTTTATAGTTTAACGAATGTGATTAACATCGTGGCTGATACGATACATAAAATGAGATAATGTAATATTATCGTATTCAATGGTAAAGAACATAACAGAATATCTGATTTGTTTGAAAGTTGTTATTTCAGTTCGTCTAACATGAATCTCATAAAATATTAAATCTAGTTAACAATCCACATACTCTAATCTGTATGTTCGTGCTCGTGGCTGAATAAGTCAATAATTAACGTGTATATTCGTTTCATGGTGTATATAGAAGTCGATGATATTAAGATTATAATACGCGTTCCTTTCCTCTCTTCCTTTTAATCGAGTCGCAGCTTACTGTTTAAATTATAATAATCCAATCCTAATCGTGTACCTGACGCTTCAACCGAACATTCGTATCGTGTATTTTGTGTATACATATAACTGTAGATATAGGCATCGTTTTCCCTAAATATCATTATGCTTTAAACAATTATCAGATCAAAATATTTATTATTGAATAGGGAATTTTTATTTAATTCCCTTTTAAAGAAAATTATTTAGATTATAACAAATCCTATATATCAGTATATCGTAGAAGTAAAAAATTATATAGTAAATATAGTAACTAACAGCGAATGTAAACGAATATAAGTTAAATATTTTTTTAGAACAAAATAAATCCTATGTGTTTGGTATGAAATAAATAAAAAAGATACGATGCTGGCGTAAAACTTGGAATATTCTCGAAATCAAACTACAGACCAAGCAATCCGGTTCATTGTGACTACGAGCAACAAGGTGAACGTCCAAACGAGTAAAAAACGAGAGAAAAGTCAACATCGATATAAGATCGTTCCGCAAGAACGTTCGCGCAGAAAATGTTGTTTCACGAGGACGTTTCGCAAGGAAATTCTGCTTGACGCAAACTTTTAGAGGGGAATTTCTCTTGAACGTAAACCTCTCGCGGAAGGTTCGCTCGCAAGAAATTTCACTCGACGCGAATCTTCGCGGGCAAATTTCGCTGTCCGTAAATCGTCGCGAGAAAATTTCGTTGCTGGTGATCCATCGCGAAGAAAATTCTACTTAACGGTGTTCCTTGATAGAAAATGTCGTTTAGCGTTGTTGTTTAAAAGGAAATTTTACGTAACTTCAGCTTTCATGGAAAAATCTTATTTGCCGTTACTTTTTGTCAGACACTTCTATTCGAAATTATTTTACACGACGAAAATTCTGTTTGACGACAATCTCTGCGAAGTAATTTTATTTATCGCTACCTTCATACAAACAATTTTATTAAATTGATTTTTACAAAATCCTTTTTTAAAGATTCCGTTACGGGCGATCCATCACGGAGAACATTCTACTTAGTAGTGTTCCCTAATAGAAAATGTCATTCAACGTTGTTGTTTAAAAGGAAGTTTTACATGGAAAAATTTTAGGTTTTGTAAAAAGATCCTACGTCATTTATATCGTTTACGTGTTCTGTTAAAAAATCTGTTTGAAATTATTTTATGTCAATCTTATCCAATGCTAGTTTATAATAACAAAATTTTATAATCTGCCTTCAAAAATTCTAGTAGATTGATTTTCGTTTCTATATTATTAGTACTATTCTAATATGTTATATTGTTATATATATTATATAATATCTAATATGTTATATATGCTATATTAGTACTATTCTAATTTCTATATGAATTAGTATTATATCTTACTACATAATACAGTACATAGTTGTGATATATTATCACACAAACTACTATTTTAGTTATTTTAGTTACCACAAACAAACAAATATCCAATTTTTTTGCGATCAACTAAAACGAATAAGTACACACGTAACATCATTTTTGGTGAAAAAATCCTGTTCAACTCATGCAATTTACCAATCTCACCCAAGAAAATTACACCGGTACAGTGTTGCACGCAAAAAGATTCCCCAGAATAAATTTGTACTATACCACAAACAAATATCCAATTTTTTGCGATCATCTAAAACAAATAAGTATACACGTAACATCATTTTTGGTGGAAAAATGCCGCTCAACTCACGCAACTTACCGATCTCACCCAAGAAAATTACACCGGTACAGTATTGTACGCAAAAAGATTCCCCACCTTCGTAGAAGCATCCTACGAGAAAGATAAACAAACTTCATGGTTACCACGAAAAATCCTATTTTAACACTATCCCTGGCAACAAATTCTCCGTTTCTCTCACTGTTCATCAGAAATTCCACTTAACTCCATCCTTCGCTAGAAATTCCACTCGACGTCCATATTTCGCCCGAAAATTTACTTAGCTGGAACCGCGCTGTCGCGAGAGAAATTTCTTAGTTCGCGACTCTTCGCGGGTAAACAATTCCTCTCTTTCCCTTTCTCTCTCCTTTTCTGCTTGGAAACACTCGCAGCGAAGATTCACTTGGCGGCAGCCATAGAGGATTTTCGGGCCCGGGGTCGTTGTCTTCCTTAACAAGACGTCCTCTCTCCTTTAAAGCCGAGGCAACGAGGCTTACCGCAGATAGAATCAGGCGGCAGTCGATGCCATGGACCATCGCGCGTCTCTCTGGCTTCGTCGTCTATTTCGACGTTAGTTTCCGGCAGTCACGATGGCATTTCCGTCTCCAAGTACACGCTACGAGAAACCACAGACCTCCCGTATGAGGCAGCAGACAGGATTGTTCGCATACCGAAGCTGACATGCCGTATGCGTTCATCCACGTGGATCGTTGATCGTTGGATTCTCACGCTCGTAAACGCTCTGCGTATATTGGTTTGCAGATAAAAATAAGTGGGCAGGTAATATGAATGGAGTTTCGTTCTATACATCGACGGACAAGAGGAAGTTCGAATGTAAGTGGTACAAGAAATATCGTAATTTTATAAAATAGAATTATATTTGATAGGAGTAATGAACAAATACGATATACGCTACGGAATGGGTGACTGTCCGCAATATGATAATATTTACACAAATATCACACGTATGTGCATATACGCAGATAGATTATTTAGCGAACTTAAACTTTCTTTCGTTCATTATCGTACGCCTCGTTTACACAAAAATGTAAATATTAATTTCAACTATTTATTAACTAATATATATATATATAATGAATAAGATTTAAGAATATAAAACTAGTATAAGTTGTACTATTTCCACTACCTGTCTACTTACTTTTATCCTCGACTGTATTATCCTTATTAACCGATGATCACGTTGCGCGACGATTAAATGAAGCCAAAAAGAAATGATGGTGAGTGGAGAATATTTCTGTCGATCGTATCAGTTCATGCCAATGTTCAGGTAGCATTGGAACTATCCCATTTACATTTCATGTTTCTCATTTTAAAGAAACAAACGATAACAGAACTGCGATGGTCGTATTTGACAATAATTTGAGAAATACGGAATATGAGTAGGAAAATAGTTTCGCCATTGACGAATTTCTAATGTAATAAATATTATCTATAGATCGCATCATTGATCAGTTTTTTCTAAATCAAATTCATGATATATTTACAAATCGTAACTGTCGTAATTTGTGTCGTTAATGTAATATGATGTCCGAGGCAATTTTAATTACTCAATTACCCAATTTAATTTTAATTGCCCAATTAAAACGTTATTACATCATACTTCAGGCAGAAGCTACAGAATTCCAAAATATTTATGTTTTAATTATCTGTTACTAATTAATCGAGAATTTTCTACAAAATTTAATATGAATTTGCCTTAATACCTAATACTTGGAATAAGCTAATTAAAATTATTGGGGCGCTCCACTAGTCTCAAGTACGTTAGTTTCGAAATTAATTGAATTACCTAAGGTAGTGTTTACGGTCAAAAAATTCTCAGAAAGATAAAGTAATTCCACGTAATTAAAAAAAAATGTATAGTATATCGTGACTTTAATAATGATATGAAAAAAAAAAGATACTTCTTTATCGCGATACTCGTGTACATTTGAGGACGTAATAACGAAAACAAAGCACTGGAATCGAATTATCACATTCGAGTACCTGTGATTATTCAATTACCGACCAACAGCGATCTCGAAGCATCGTACAAATCCTTGGAGACACTTCGTGAGTCAATTCGCAACTGGGAGAAGAATAAAACCGGTTGTGCCATTTCGTGGTTCATTAATTCCACTGTTTTGATCGTTGTGTCCCTTCGTTCCTTTTATTTTCTTATTAATTGAATATTGCATACCGCCCACTCCATTTCGTTCTTCGTTAAATTCCTTTCTACGTTTTCATGAACGCTAGGATAATTTCTTGGCAATAAGTAAGCAACGATAGCTCCAATTAACAGCTATTTGTACATTATCGAATAGAACTTTGAGAATAATAAATCGTCTGATCATAAACCGAACAAGGAGAATTTAAGTAAGAAAAGTAAAATGAGAGTTGAATTTCTGCGTTGCCCTTGTTCTGTGATTTCCAAATCTCTCGGAAGTTAGCTTTCGAATCTTTAAAGATAGCCAATAATATGCATTTTAGAAGAGTAGCGAGGAAAAGAAGGAAAAATGAAATGTGAAAAAAGGAAACAAGGAAAGTTGGAAAAAGTGGAAAGTGTCAAATAGAAAATAAGGAGAAAATTGGAGAAGGAAAAAGATGAAAAAGAGGGAATGCGAATGTGAAAGAAGTATAAAGTAGAAAACTTTAGAAGAAAAGAAGAAAAAGATAAGATAGAGAGGAAGCAATTCGAAGAAATTCAGCGAGTATTTTCGAACTGAAAACACGGCAGCGCATTCTATAGCCTATTTCGAAATGAAATTCCACAGATGCTTTGTTTCTTCCACTAATTTATCTATTGCTGAGTCGTTGTTGCTTTGGTCAGACTCGATCGCTTGACAAACGCTTGCTTTTAGCGTAATTTCCTCGGCAACAGACTGCTGATAATGGAACAAGCTATGGAACTGCTGGGGTTTCTGCGAAACATCTAACTAAACAGGTAAAACGGCAAAGACCGCCGACAGAAGAGAAAATATTTTACTAGATGATAACGTATCCTAAAAAATATTGTACGTTTTAGACGAATTCGATAAGTAAACAGAGAATATACAACAGCATAACTAATACGGATAAATCTTTTAAGCCATTAACGCATAATAGATGAGTACGCAGGTCAACAAAAAAAAATGTAATAATAACAACATCTAATTAGAGCCTTTTACCACTCCGTGCCATTAGCATTGTTAGATAGTTCAATAACAACTAGAAATAAAACTGACCAAAGCTTCGCACTATTTTCTGAAACGTCCTATTAATAGAACTTTGCTTTCTTCTTCTAAATTCAATAACATAGGTTTGAAAGATTTTTTGAAAAAGTAAGAATTTCTCAATGGTCGTGTACATATCTAAGATATGTTGATATTGGAAAGTTTATATGTATGTTTTAATACGCGTGTAAGTATATACATATTTATCATATTGCATAACACAACGACTTCATCTTCTCCTCCCTTTTCTTTTACAATTCTAATTATTTAATTTTCTCAGAACTTGCTCAAGGTTAATTAAAATCTGCCTCACGTACTTATATTACGTATACAGTGGCGGACAAAAGAAAGTTTATAAGACGAGAAATATGAAAAGACACTATAATTTTAATTAGCGAAATGAATTTATATTTAATAAAGCAATGAAGAAAAAATATGTACTACAGAATAGATGACTATTATCAATGTGGCAACAATTTTTTAGCACTGAATTTGCTAAAATTTATAATGTAACAATTTTAAACTTTCTGTTGTGCTCCGCTGTATATGTTCCATGCCATAAACTCTTCCTCTCTCTCTCTCTCTCTCTCTCTCTCTCTCTCTCTTTCTCTCTCCCTTTTTCTCTTTCTACTAATTTAAATAAATTTTGTAGACATTCCCAGAATCATATCTCGAGTCGTAACTTCAAACACATTCGTGAAATGCCTTGGAAATTCGCGCAAGCACACTAACATGAAATTTTCAATTCTACTAATTTGTTGCTGAAAAGCAATTAGTTGGCCGAAATCAGACGAAAGCCATTGAATCGGTCACGTGTCGCCGCATAGACATCATCGGCTTAGTTGCGCGTGTCACTAAAGCCTGCGAACATTCACAATTGACGTCATACGGCTTTCTGTGAACCGTGGTCGACATCCATGTTGACAACGCGTCGTTAATTAGCCACCCTTATAATCATTACACCGATCGATTCGCGTTTCAGAGCGTATTGAACCGCAAAAGGTGATCGTGAATCCGCCACCGCAACCTTCGTGTAATTAATTTCAACGAATTTCGCGCACCGATATCATCATTAGTTGAATGGCAACAATTTTTGCAATTACCCTGTTGCTGGTACTACAGCATACACGAGGTTTTGGAAATTAAGGGATTAGAATCTCCTATCGTAAATATTTACAAAATTAGCATTTAATTAATGGCAATGTCAGATTTCCTTGTTAATTAAAACATTCAAACTTATAAACTTAAATTACTTATTTATTTATTTAGATCTTTTTAGTTACATCAACTCATTTGAGTCGTTGGCAAGCATGTTACTCCATATAACTCTAAATTATCTAAGTTATTCCATGATAGTAAATTTTGTCAGATTTATTTGATATTCTCGTGTGACGAATTAAATAAAAATTCATGTGAGAATTCTCGTGTGACAAATTATATAAATTCGTCGCTTAATACTAATCCGTACATCTTTTCGCAAGAAATTACAAAAATTAAATGTCAAAACCATCGTAGTATGCGCAAATTCTGGCCAAAGTATTATTTGGTTTACCATCTCGATGTGTAAAAAAATGCCCACAAAAATGCTGCTTTTAAAGGTGTAAAAAGCAATCCCCGGGAAATCTGTTGGATCGGTTTCCTCTGACCATACAAACCTAACGCCACCTCTTTTGTCTTAATCACCGATCTATGAAACGGCCCATCACGTTCTCCAACGAGCGTACGACGAGATCCCGCGCTGTCCGTGTTCCACGCGGAAATAAAACGCGACACTCACGGCTAGGCGGTTCGAAACGCGATCATAAAGGATTAACTATAGAGTCGCGGCTGCTTAATTGCTCGTGAAATGACAGCAGCCGTGGAAAACCGAGTCACGTCCCGTGCATCGAATAAAAAATAAAAGTTTCCCGGAAATGGTAAACTGATTAGCCTCGAAGAGCAAGCACGCTCGTGTTGTTCTGCAAACGAACGTCGACACTTCAAACATCCTCCTGCGATCAGCCTGGCTCGGTTGAGTTGACTGGTTAACTCGCACGACTAAAGGGTAAGGACATATGCGAGACGCTGGCGCTGGGAAAAACGATCGTATAATTAGTAGAAGTAATTTACAGTTGGGAACAAAGATCAAAGAACAGATTATTTATGAGAGAATTTAAAAATTAATTTCAATTATTTGCTAAATAATTTACGTATTATAAGGCTATATAGTAAATAAGACTTAAGTATGGTACTACCTGCCCACTTATTTTTCTTCTCGACTGTATTCCCAAAAAGTATGCGAATATCAATGTAATGATACGACCATTCATTCATTTAAAGTAAACAATATAGTAAATATTACGAATTACTTATACAATTATATGTACCATTCTTGTACTTCTGTTGACAACATTCTGTAACAATGCAAATGCGAACGATGTAGCATACAACTAGACATTTTCTGGGCGAATAAAAATTTAATGCGACGAAGTAACCTGTTAACTAGGTTATAACCAGAAGCTCTTATAATCGCGAAATTAAAAATTGACGGAAACAAATCAATCTTAGATCAATTTTAATTTTTGCAGATATAGATATAATATAATTTACCATTACTAGAATTGGAACGAAATATTAAATAATAGATAAAAAAAAAGAAATTATTATATCCAAAAGATTGAATATTGGCAGGTTCAACAGGTTAAAAATCGTATAATGTGCAAATATTAAAGTTACTCACTGCTTGAAGAGAGAAGTATGACAGCTGAAGGTCTATAATCCTGTGTACAACATTTTTTGACGTCGAAATCGGTTTAATATCCCTCCGGGCAATACACTGCTATTAAAAAAGAAAGCAGAATTTTTAACGTGTTTCTAGGACATAAAAAATGCAGCGACCAAACTCAAGTAGCCAAATTACCAAATTTGTTGCGCTGCGATTTATGACGGAGTAACTATAATTTCTATGCTTATCGTTGAAC
The DNA here is from genome assembly GCF_000188095.3 of Bombus impatiens. NCBI lineage: Eukaryota > Metazoa > Arthropoda > Insecta > Hymenoptera > Apidae > Bombus > Bombus impatiens. The sequence continues at coordinate 289,944 of NT_176547.1, read as the reverse complement.
GATAATAGTCGCAAGTGAAGCGGAAGCGAGCATCGAGATCGCATGATTCGCAGAAACGAGCCGCGTGATTTTCAACGCGGACATTATCGGCGCAAGAAACGGGACAGGAAGAAGCCACCATAGGACGGCGATGTTCACGTTACTCGTTGAAACGCGCCGTTCTTTTATAACGCGCCACCGGGCATACACGTGCACGGCGCTCGTTAACGCGACCATCAGTTTCACGCAATGCGCTGCAAAAAAGCAGGACGACAACGCAAAACGTGGCCGACTCTCGGCTGTTGACTTTTCCGGGCCCCTCTTTTTTGCTCCCACCACCGATTCACCCCAGCCAGTTGTCCGTTCTTTTATTTCTGATTTTTCAATTTCTATCCCTTTCGCATTACGCTCTCACCCGTATCCGCGGTTACGAACCACTCGATCCTTTCATGGCGAACGATTGTTCCACTTCCCGAAAGCGATTCCCTCAGCAAACAGAAAGACCGTTTAATATCTGCTTCCGCGAAACAGAACGGATGAATGCGAGTGGACTTTTGATTGCAGCCGCGAAAGATTTTCGAAAGATCCTGGGATTCTGGCGAGCCTGCTGGATTCCGCTATGAATTGCAATAGGAATTTGTCCGATAAGTATGAAGTAGTATGCTATGATACTGCAAGAATGGGAATTTAGGGCGATTTCTTGCGAGCGGTTGAGTTTTCAGTGTTGAAGATACAGTGAAAGTATTTCGACAGTTATTACAGAAATCTTTTATGCGTATATTGTGTGCATTATATGTATAAAACGTATTGAAATTTATATTGGTAGAATTGTAAAACAATGTGCAAATGTATATTGAAGTAACAGAATATTTACTGAATACATATACTTAGTAAGAAAATAGTATGAATAGCCATCTCAAACATACAATATACAGGGTGGTTGGTAACTGATGGTACAAGCGCAAAGGGGGTGAATATAGAATAAAATTTTTTTTTAATTTTTGTTTAATTTTTCCATCGAGACAATGATGATTTCGCCGAGCGAAAATTCAAAGTCGGTTTTCTCGAAAACAAAGCCTCGAACGAAAAATTTGTATTCTATATTTTCGACTCTTTTTTTCGCGTAGAATCACCCCCTTTCCGCTTATACCACCAGTTACCAACCACCCAGTATGTATAATATTTCAGGCAGAATCGATTTGAAAAATGATCAATCTATTTCTCATCTTTAAATTAAACGTAAGAAACACAGATAAAAATATCTATAACCGTATTTTAAAATATTATCGTTTAAAGCATTACTGGTGGACATGTAGATATACGAATTGGTTCTTGAACATAGATAGAGCTTTCTTAATGTTAAACTTAATGTTGCAACTTAAATATTTCTCGTAAGTTTTGCAGAAATTCCGTAATCCTCGCACTACTTACTAGAAATTATCCAAAGTATCGATAAACGTTCCAGCACTCGTCAACTTACCGATGATTAGAAAAACCGGGCGATGAAATTTTCGGATGAACGCATCAAACGAATCGCGTCATCTGATTACGAGATTAGAGGTGGTTCCGCTACAATCACCGCGGAACATTTCGGCCTCGACGGGCACCGCAGACCAAACACAGTGTCTGCCAATGAATTACGGCCGATGTGATGCGCAATCGTGCACGCATAATTTTCGGAAAACGCGAATAGTATAATGCATAATGACGAGTGGCGAACCACGCGAACGACCGACCATAGAGAATTTTCACATTTGCACTGCTGACGGTAAATCTCTTGCTTGTTCCAGGACTGCTCAGGCTGCAGCAGATCTACCAGGGCCTGAAACCAGGCAACGAATCGTTTCAAGTAGAAACAGTGAAAAGAATACAAAATATGTCCGAGGCGATCGACTTTTTGCGCAGCTTGGAAGAATTGAATAGGTGAGTTTTCGAATTTTTTTTCGATAAAATTTTGTTGAAAATTAGATATGTTTGGAGATTGGATAAGTTCGATGTTAAAATATAGAGCATCGAATGTAACGAATGATATTTTAACCGATTTTTCGGCTCCGTTGAGGGATTTAACGAATGAATGGTTGCGTACACGAAAGCTCGAAAATGAATATTTACGTTGAAATAGAACGCAAAATGTAATAATAAAAATTGTTGGGAATAATAAACGTAGCTTTGCTCGTGGGGCTGATTCATTCTTTGAATAACATATTATTTCACAATTTTACTCTAAAAGCGCTATTTATGTCATTACGGGCAGTGAAAGATTCAATTGCAGTTAAAAACGAAGGTAACGAGGAAAACATATAAATCCATGCATAATAAAAATCACGAACGTTAATTCCTTCGGAAATAGTCATTTTATTTGGCAAATTTGTCGAAAATAAAAATTTAATAAATCGCGAAACATATTTATAAGAGAATATTCTATGAATGTAGGTCGTTTGCTTACGAAATGGAGTAAAGTATGAAAGAATAGTCAAAATCATTTTATCTATCAAATTTACAAATTTGATCAGTAATAAAAATTTAATACGCCACAAAAGATATAACACGTGGACATTCTGCAAATCTATGATACTTATAATTTTTTGCGATATAGAGGGAAAAAGAATAGGCTCTCTGCGATCGTTGGCACATTAGTATAGCTTTATTTTTCGAGCAGTAAAATCTGGCCGCATTCGGACAGGCTGACGGATCACGCTTTTGTGCGAGTACGAGCGGTCACCGCGTATCTCGGCCGCAATTTACCACTGGCCACGCATTTGCACGGGCCAGGTAATCAACAACCAACCTGACAATGAGCCCGAATCGAATGAACGTTCCCGTTACCAAAAACAAAACGTAACAATTTCGGATCGTTGCAGGCAAACGGCTCGTTGTACAGCGACTTTATCGTTGGAGGAACGACGCGGCTGGAATTATGTAAATTCATTACGGGTCCACAGGGTTGTTAGAACCTGTTCCGTACCAGAGAAGTCGAGAAATATTTCACGAAATGGGGACGACAACGAACGTTCCTTGTTTAATTGTAATACTCGCTCAAATGTGATACTATAAGCGAAATGAAAACGCGAAGGATATTCTATGAATAAATAAATAAATATATATATATATATAGCGTTTAAAAATTGAAAAATTTGCATAGTAAATCCTTCGGAATATAATAAAATCGTTTGGATGCGGTATTTATATGTTTAAACAATTGTGTAAGAAGATTATATTAATAAATCTTTCGAGATACGATAAAATTATTTGGATATGGTATCAAAATATGTATTTCGTTTAAATGGTAATTTATTTTGTTAACATATTAGTAACGTTTCATTAAATCGCATTAAGACATTTCCATATATTTTAACGGATTTGTAGCACTCTATCAAAGTAGATTAAAGTATTTTAATATTTATCCAAGGTATTATTTGAATTATTTTATTGACAGTTCTCGCGTCTTTAATATCTTTCCCCTTGAAACTTCTAAAGATTACTCAAAGTACCACCAACGTAACATCAGGTCCACTCGAAGTCAATAGGAAACTCAATTTAGCTGTTACAGCAAGATTAAATAATAAACGTAATAAACGATGTAAACTCTTTACAGATGGAGTAACAAGTACGTGATACTCGATTGTCCTACGGACATGGCGAAAGATATTGTGGTGAGCCACGTGAGGGATGTTGCACTTGGGAAAAGAACGTACCATTATTTATTAAGTGGATTGGTGAGTATTCGCCTTATGATTATATAATGCAATAAAAGCGATGATCATTTCGAACCATCATGTAATAATGAAAATACATATTTCGCTTTTGCGTTATAATTTATATATAAATTATAATTTTTAATTTGAAAAGAAATCTTCCAGCAACGTAAAAGACTTTATAGTTCAATCAAAACTACTACGACGTTCGCACTTTTATTCGTGGTTTGATCTCACCAATCAGATAGATTCTGTATCGACACGATGGCTCGAGTAATTTCAAATAAACGAACACGCTTCTAGCACACGAATACAAAACCAACCCTTTTATTTCTATGAACGTCCAAGTAGAAATGCGGAAACACTCGACTGATTGCGAGCTTTGTGTCTTTTATACGATGTTGCAAACACGTTGTTTTCGTAAAATCAGATAATGGACGACCGATGGGAGAGCGAAGTGATCGAGTACGGCGCCATCAACATTACCGGGTTTCGAATCGTGGATGCTACGCGACCCTACGTCAAAGATTTCCTAGCTGGTTGGCATCGTCTCGACCCAGCTACGTCTCAAGGAGCTGGCCGTGAATCCATTTCTGTACGTATCGTACTCGTTCTTTCCTTACGACTATTTCGTATCGCCCATACAATCTCAAAGTTAACGATACAAACCAGAATATCCTTATTTCTAAGGACTATCATATTTCCATTGCACTGTGTTATTAGGTCGCCCGAAAAGTTCCTTTCGTTGTATAAGGAAATAATGGATGGTTTTATATTATTTTATCCAATTACGTATGATCCATTTTGTTCTATCAAACTAAAGATCCGCAACGTTCGACAGATTATGTTTCATGTTTGTATAAAGATGCGTTGTTGTAAAAGACGTGTCTGTAAAAGAAAGACACTTTCCGGACAACCTAATATTTAAAAATTGGAAATTTGTACGTAAACTCGTACATTTATAAACCCAATTAAACAAATGGATTTCACCATCTAGAAAATATCGAACATCTATGTAATTGACGTCTAAGTGGTGAACGTTTCTTGTTCAACGACGATAGATGTATCGTAATCTTATTCGTAAGACCAAAGGCTGGAGATTTGAAAGACGACTCTGTACCGAAATTGTATATTTTTCTATTGCATATATTTTTAAAAAGTTGCCTCGTTTCTTGTGGTAAAACGATCTTTCCTTTTCTTTGAAAATCAAGTATTATCCCTAGTTTCTAGTACCCCCAATAGCCTTGAACGCTCTCGGTAGTACTTGTCAGGTTGTAGTCGTCTTTCCATAAGGGAGACGCCTATTCGAGTTCCATATGGGCTGTCGAGTACCATCAAGTACTCCAATTTTCTACCCTAAGCGAACCAGTCTACTCCGGTTTCCGACTTGTTTTCGGATACTTAGCGCGGTCAAGTGGACGCGATTGCACGTAAAAGGGACGTTTCGAGTCGCCTGAAAAGAAAATCAAACTGAAGATCCGTAACCCGAGTAACCTGACTCTTCGTCAGACAAAAGGACCCAGGTCTGAATCAAATTAATGTTGGCTAAGTCTAGAACACTACACATGGTAATTTATACTGCTTTCATCAACCAACAAATTTTGAAGAAATTATCGAATAAAATTGGATAGAGAAAACTTAAGAAAAGATGCAGGAAGATCAAGATGCAGAAAGAAAGAATATAAAGCGTGTTTAAACTTTTGTCCTTTAGCTATTTCATTGAATTTCGTTGATTCTGTGAATTTTACTATTTTGTGTTATACTATTCGGTGGTTGACACGAAATGTTTCAATATGACAGGGTTAAACGTAAAAATGATCTGTTAGTTACTTCAAATGTAAAAAGAAATGGTTGTAATAGATGCATAGGCTTTTTTTTATTAAAAAGTTAATAAATATACAGAATTTTTAATATTATGAAAACCAATATTTTTAAAATATTCAAGAGGATGAAAAAATACACATTTAATATAAATGAATTTAATAAATATAGGATTGATTGACAGCATGTTGAATTTAAAGATTTCCCCTCTATAAAAAAAAATGAAAAAACGTGAGTTGTATGGCTCCTTCGCGATCTTCCATCGAAAAAAAAAATGTAAACTAACGTAATTTGAAAAAAATTGCGTCGGATAGTATTACACAAAGCTACAAATAAAGTTAGGGAAAAGTTGAAGTGTTGAACAGAAAATTACATTAAATTACATGAAAAGACGTTAGAGCACGCTTAGAAATATCGTACGAATATTGTACAACATCGAATATCACGTAACTTCGTAGACGATCTAAAATTCACAATAACAGGGAATGGTAGCTATGAATCATTTTTACCTTTCTAGCACTATTGAAGTATGTTACCGAGTCCATTGAAATCATGCAACAATATTTACACAAGGCTATCAAACATTTTCAGCACTTTCAGCAATGTTATACAATATCGAAAATCGATAGACACGCCCTTATATGTTTTTTTCCTTTGCAACAATATTGCTATCGATTTGCAATAACATAGCATAAGAATGTTAGGGCAGAATACGATTAAGCCAGAAAGATACTTGACCGAAGTAATTTGTAAGTAATTTGCCTTGTAATTCGTCAAATTCGGTTCTGAACAATTTTTAAGTTTGCGGTTCCGGTCGATTTTCACCCGACGTTTCTGCAACTCGACATATTTGTTGTCATATTGCGTTTACTTTAACGCGGTTTCTGGTGATCCGGTATCCATCTAACAGCTGTAGATTCCACGTGTTTCTGACGGAATAAAAATCACTGTTACTCGTTCTATGTATATGCACTGAGACATTAGAGTACCACGGTCTTAGTGTCGAAAACAGAGGATGCGTTGTTTTACCTAAATTAACGGTAAAAAGCTCGCAGGTTGCAAGCCATACGAATTGAAATAACAATAAAGAAAGCAATACAATTTTAAGCAACCTACATTTAAAAACGGACTAGACTCGTTGTTAACGAAGCGATAAACAGTAAGATACATATTCGTATATCTTATACTTACACTGACAGCTCGACAACTATAGTTCTTCAGGAGGATACAATTTCTACTCGTCGAAAGGAGAAATGTTCGTCCAATGTTACTATCTTCACTTATAATTGTCATAATTCAACAACGTGTGTAGGTTACTTTCTTTCTGCAAGTTATTTTGTTATTTAATTTATTAGCTTCTGTATTATACTTTTTCACTGACTCGAATGACTCAACCATAGAGTTGTTCCCATTTGTGGTATCTTTCCTTGTTAGACCTGAAGTACACGATATTTTCTCATGTTTTCGTTGTTATGTTAAAAACTAATGAAATCGCATAATACATATACATATACATATACAAATATATAATGAATTTGATTATTCGAGACGTCTAATCTTGGGTGACTCAAATATCTTATTACTTTGCTATACAAATTATTCCAAGATATCGGGATAGTGTTACACAACGTAACGATGAATTTCATTCGACCATAACCGTTACCGCAAACCGCCATCAACCCTCGCACGTCCATCGTAGAATTTTACTGCGATCTATCAATGAGTCATAATCTAACCAAAACGATCGATGGTTATCACGATCTTGAGTAACGTTGCACTTCCATAGTTTTGGTTCCATAAGATCCGAATATAATGGTACGCGAGAGCACTCAAACACTTCGAGAAACTTTTCATCAATATTCTATGTGTGTTGTACAGAACACTTCAAAATTTAATTAACACGAAATTTAATTAGACAAAGCAATCGTGAGCATATTGGTGAAAGTTGGAAGAAATCTGAAAATATATCTACAACAGTACAATAATAAACAAATAAAAGTACAATATTTATATTTATGTTCAATTTCTTTAATCGCGTGCATATGAAAATGAATCTGCATAAAAATCCGCAATCTAGCAATGAATCATTACAGAACGCATAAAATTCCAAAGTTTCGTACGACGTACATATTTTTTTTATTATTATTATTTAATTTCCATTTTACAATTTGTCCACCTGGACATTTGGTAAATTTTTCTAACTTAATTGCTAGATAACACGTGGATGGCTACCTCCAGCGGGATGCCATCTTCCAGTTTGACTATTTTATTTCTTTAGTGAGGTCAATGGGGTGTTTTCTTTTTAGTCTTCTTTCTATGAGAGTTTTGCTCGCTTCACCGGTTCACCAGCTGGTTTGGATGTGTTGCCCTTCTTTCCTTGTATTTTTTGCGTACTTGCTGATTTCATCTTTAACCGCTGATATTACGTACATATTATACAAATAAAAATTTCCTATAGTAAATGTTCAAACATTTTCGCGAGTCACTGTAACTCGAAAGACTGTGTGCGACCCAACGCACCGATTATCCTGATCGATCCTCGTGCAATTTCTGCCCACGGTTTCCTAACTTTGGCCACGTGCCCGATGTGTCCCCGTGCTCGTGAATCTGCGTACGTCCCGTGAGAACTATAAACGATTTTCTCGGTTGCCAGAGTCAGCTTAACCGCGCCGTTCGGAAACGACCACGAAGAAACTTCCCTTCGTCCTCCCGTAATCCTGTCCACGCGATCATTTCAATTATTACGACGATTAACAGAGGACTTGGATTGCCAAATCGAGTCTGGTACGTTTGCTTGTCTCCTGTAACAATGACGAATGGCCCATTGACGAGGATCGATTGGATGTTTTGAAACTGGCCAGGTTTTGCGCTTGATAAAACGGATTTTGATAGGGGAACTCGATGTGACAGGTGGAACTACGAATTGGTAATTTGTTTGATTGCGTATAGAATAGCGGGAATAATTATAGGATTCGAGCAATTTTCAATACGTTTTGCAGACTGGACAAAAATTTTAGGAATATGATTTGATTAATATGATTTGATTAAGAGTCATTTTTCCACCTACATCCTAAGGAAATTATAAATTATTTATTGTATATCCATTAGAAAGAACTGTGACTAAATATACATTTTTTTTCTTTATTATTCAATTTGTATTTCACGATTTGTTCAGCTGGACATTTGGTCAATTTTTCTTAACTTAATTGCTAAATAACATGTGGATGGTTAAATAAATAACAGATATCCCCAGCGGGATACCATCTTCGAGTTTGACTATTTTATTTCTTTAGTGAGGTTAGTGAGGTGTTTCCTTTTTAGCCTTCTTTCTATGAGAGTTTTGCTCGCTTAAGCAGCCAGTTGGTTTGGATGTGTTGCTGTTCTTTCCTTGACTAAATATAAATGTATATAAATTATGTGATTATATTAATATAATTATGTGATATCTATAATATATTATAATTACAGCACGAAATAATCACACAGTCCTTTAGAAACTCTAAACGATTTGCATGATTCAAACCATTATATTAATACTTCTTAACGTTGTACAGTTTGATGAGATAAAGAGCAGAAAAATAGAAACAGCGTTTTAAGAAACAAATGATTTTTTCATGATATACTGCGAGCATTACAGTTAAGAAAATCTTAAGTCACGAAAAAGGAATTTTATATCGCTTTTAACGCATACATGATAAACTTTTAGTATATCGATGTTGCATGTATATCAGGTTACGTTCTGTGAGAAAACTCTCTTTAGATTCACGATACTTACTTCTCGTGCCGCGTTTAAAAGCAAGCTTCATGTATAATTCATACCGCTACTTATAGCGACTGTATCTCTAACTGGAAAAGAAAACAGCCCTATAAAGGTCATTGCAATTACCATGATTTCTTTCTTACTTTAATCACTTTAAAACCGCAAAATACCCTTCTCAAATTTATTATATTTATATACACAAATAACTTACCGTGTAATCCAACATAAGATATTGTTGAGAATTGTGAATCTTAATCGCCGAAATAAAAGTGAAGGAACACTAAGGTTACACTTAGAATTCATATTAAAATAGTTTCAGATTTATTTAATAAACGACTTCCGGGATTTTCGTCGATATACATTTGCACGCGTTTCAGCACTCTCTTTGTCTCACCATCTTCCGTACCCTTGAAAATTAATGAAAATAAACCCAGTCATGTAACTTTCACGCTGCCCACAGGTGACCATAAATAATATTCCAATTCCAAACAAAGAGTCAGACAGATATCTGGGCATGATTCTGGATAGAAGCTTGACATGGAAACGACACATCGTAGACAAGACCAAACAACTTAAATCAAAATTTAAAAAATTCTACTGGCTCATTGGCAGACGCTTCAACTTAAGCGTGCAGAGTAAAATAATGCTATACAAAGCCATATTAAAACCTGTTTGGACCTATGGGATCCAACTATGGGGAACAGCGAGTAATTCCAATATAGAAATTCTTCAACTATTCCAATCAAAAACTCTAAAATTCTTAATAGATGCACCTTGGTATGCTATCAACGAAACGATACATCGCGACCTTAAGATACCTGCAGTTAACAAAGAAATATCCAAATTCAGTAACAGATATAACATAAGAATTAACAACCGCCAAAACCCACTCAATTACTCAATTACTTGACACGATCAGATTCGCAGGCTAAAAAGACATTATCCTTTAGATTTAAGCATCAGATTCAACTAGAATCAAACATACGATAAACACATATTATTCAAGTTAAAGTACCACACCAGAATAATTTACTTATAATTCTCAATGATTGTGAATTGATTGTAAAATTCTTCCAAATAAAAAAAAAAATCTTCTATACCACACTGTCAACGGAACAATTACATTCATCTTTTTTTTCGAGACGCTGAGCACACACGTACTTTCGTACACTCATATTCACATACGTGTGTCACTATTACGCGGCTAATCTAGTCTAGCACACAAAATTATACATATCTCACTAGATATATTAAATTTTATAAAATATCTCTCGACAATACACAGGTGATTTTATTTTCCAAAACCATATGACGAAACAACGTTAGAAAAAGGAATTTCATTTGTGAAATGTTAGACGCCCCAAGTTACCTTTTTCTGACCTTAAAACAAAAATGATCGCTGACGACTCCAACACTCATTCTACGATTTTCTTCGCGTTAGGCGCAAGCTGCGCTGATGTACGACGCCGTATTCGTCCTCGTCGAGGCGTTCAACAAGTTTCTGAGAAAAAAGCCGGATAGAAGCAACGTGAGGCGAACAGGGATTCCTGGCGGCAGTCAGATTACCAACGGCACCAGGGCACTGGATTGCAATAACAGTCGGGGCTGGGTGACGCCATTTGAGTATGGCGATAAAATTTCCAAGAATCTGAGAAAAGTAAGTCGACGCTAACTTCTTTTTTCGCAAAACCCAAAAATCGTTTTAAAAATAGATATCATGTAATATAGCGAATCTAACCTTTGTCTTTGGTTTTACAGCTAAGTATAGTAACTAGATAGTTACTATAAAATCACGACTCATTGCCAGCTGCAACATAAAAATTCCATTACTAATTATATGTTTCGTTCAACTAATTATACGTTCAAACATCTATTTTGATTTTCAAGTCCCACCTCCTATTTTTGTGTAAAATGAGTATTTAATAGAAGTTATATATTGTGCGCCATGGTATTTACACAGACAGAATTTATTTTAAACTATCGTTCAGACATCTTAATACTAGCAAATTCAGTTTGTAATAACGAAACGCACATTTTATTTAAAAATTGACTTTGTTATCCACAAGTACATACATCGTACCAAACATGACATGTAACGTTTACAAAAATACAATAGTCTAAAATGTAAACTATTCGGTTAGAAATTAAATCGTGAAATCTGTTCTACAAAAAAAAAAAAAAGAAAAGAAAGAAATAATTCATCATTCACAACTAACTATTTTTCTCACGTATACGAAGTCAGACAAAATATAGGAAGCGTACACAAAACTTTTTCCAAGTTGTGATTAATTATTATATGATTTGCCGAGATGCAGTTGGAACAATTTATAAACCGATCACTCCTGCTGCAAGAATTTCGTAATCGTTCAATTTTGGTACCAAATGCACAAACTGAAAATCTATTTATGTTTCATGAATTCTTCATGAACAGCTTTTACGACATGATCGTTTATTCACTACGCGTACATCTAATATTGGCACATATTTCCAACGAACGCGGTATTCACATTAAAAACATGACAAGACTACGCAGCTCTGTCGAAATGATTCATTCGGAAATTCTTGAAGTGCGGACAGAAACGCAGAAATAGTCAATATATTTGAAATACCGGTGGCAACCGAAATTACCAAGGACCCTTGCCGACGTTTCTCTGCCATTGACAGTAATTGGCGGTTATTCTGACTCTAACGGCATTCCTACGTCCACGTCAGATCGTCTCCCTTCGTTCTATATACGTACGTATACAGTTACACCGGAAATGGCGTCGCTATATCTGCAATTTTGCTCCTCTTCATCAATTTATCGTCTGACAAGATCAAGAAATTCCTCTTAGGCGAAAGAAATTTTTCCAAATTGATAATCATCGATAAAAATTTGCGTATGGCAGTAGCGTATAATTAACGATTCCAGAAAAATAAATTTCATTTTCGTAAAGTGTCGTACATGTTAGTCGTGTTTGTATTTGTACAAGACAAGTTGTGTTTGACTCGAAATCGCTTCAATTCAAATAATATGAATTTCAGTAAATATCTGATAAAGAATACTTAATATAGCATATATTTTAAAGTTAATTTGTTTAAGAAATGGAGATATTTCGAAGAACTTCAGCTTCACGTGAAGTGTGAAAGGATATTTTAAGTTTAGTAAATAACCGATACACACTGATAAAGTGTGATTGAGTAGCTTGGTTCTAAGTCGTTTGAGGCACGTAAATTGACTAATTTGAACGAAGCTTAGAAAGCTCAAAAAAAGTTCACAAATGGTGTATTGAGAGAAAAATAAAGAAATTTGAATTTATTTTGTTTCCATCTCATCTTGTAAATTTTTATGCTATCAGAGATAAAGATACTTTCTGTTGCGTTTTAGTGTTTGTTGATAGCTTATTAACTTCTTTGCCCTTCCACTACAATCCTCTGTAAAATTCTTATATGTTCTCAACAATGGCAACGAACGATAAACAAATATTTTCGAATTTTACTAGATGATTATAAAACAAGCATACGCTATCGTAATATTCGTAGCATGGAAGTATAAAAGAGAAGTAGGTCATGAAATACTAAAATCTTGGTTATATGAAACCACACCTTGACTGAAAAATAGTCAACTTACTAAATACAATGTATCTCCATTTTAATCGCATCATATATTATCGACAAAAAACCGAAACATTATTTTTAAAAATATCGATAAAATATAAATAAGATATATCTTATCGAAAAAGGGCTACATTTGGTTTTAGACAACGTAATCTTCGCAAACACGTGTTACTGTGTATTTAAAAACCATAAAAACAGAGTTGCAAAATTTAACACTCACGCGTGTTTAACTTTCAGGTGGAAATCGAGGGACTAACTGGGGAGATCCGCTTCAACGATGACGGTCGCAGGCACAATTACACCCTCCACGTCGTCGAGATGACGGTCAACAGCGCCATGGTCAAAGTAAATATTTTTTTCACCCAACGAACACGAGCCGCGTGCCTCCGCCCCCAGAGACCGAGGCCAAAATGTAATCGGACAGTTTCGAAATTTTACAACGTAAAAAAAAATAAAGGGAAAAAAGCATCGAAATTGTCGCGTGGAAAAACTCGACAATACCAATCCCTTTTAATTCCTCGTTTTATGTTGTTTGCTGTTTGACGAAGTCTACGGTCCGATGACTTTACGCAGCAATGTTGACTATCGGTGACTATCGACCGACATGGACGCGAACATCGCTGTACGAACTTCATAGAGATAGCGACGTGGCTGAAAAGCTATTAACCGTTCACGATTTTCCTTTCAAGGTAGCTGAATGGACAGACGAGGCTGGATTCCAGGCCATCGCCGCGAAATACATTCGACTTCGACCGCATACCGAAATTGAGAAGAATAAGACCTACATTGTCACTACTATTGTGGTAAGACATTATGTTACAGTGTTTCTAAACACTCAAAAACCGATGGACACGTAATATTTTCGCTTAAAAGCGGTAAAACAATTTTTACAATTTTTAAATTTTAGATTTTCGCAATGACCAGATGATATATTATTAATGACTCTTTGGGTTTCAATCGTATTGTTAGTACGTTGTGCTTTGTTAAAAATCGCACTTGCTCAAGCCAGACTTGAAGTGTCTACGAAATATCGGAATAGAGCGTAACATACTACTAACACGACTGAAGCCCGGCGACTCACAAATATGTCATTGTTATGTTTTTACTACAAAAGGGTAAAAAGTTAAAGGATCTGTAAAAAACTTTATGAAATACCATTTAATTTAATACTCCATACGATAGAAAACGCAACTAATGCATAAAATGCTGAAGTATTGGCAACTTGTAATTTAAAATTGACAATCTATATCAAATATTGAAATTTTATCCTGAGATTTTTGAGCGTGAGTGTAAATGAAATGGATATAAATTGAATATCTGAATTGAATATTGGTTGAATAAATGGAGACGTGTATCGACTAAATTGTCTTATTTATTTACATTATTTTTTAATGACACAGGAGGAACCGTACATAATGAAGAAGAAATCAGACACTGGGGAGATATTGACTGGCAATGATAGTTACGAGGGCTACTGTAAGGATCTAGCTGACCTTATAGCTAAGAAATTGGGAATATCGTGTAAGTATTTTATTTTCAATGTACATGCTATTACACGATTTTCAAAGTTTATATCTTTATGTATTCTGTACAAGATAAAAAGTAATTAAACCGAATTAAATTAAATTGCAAGAATGTCTTGCCCTCCTATTTATTCTCTCGAGTCATTAGCAATTGTTACACGATAACCGAAGCTCATCCAATCGAACTATAAATGCTCGTCCATATGACTATCATTGATATATCAATTTTATGAAGAAAAAGGAATAAAATTGAAAAAGAGGATGTTACACATGAAGCCCCTAGTTACCCCGCCCTTAGAGGTTCAAGAACCTTTTTCTCGCCCACTATCCATCTAAATTGAAATCGAACATTCAAAAAATTACTATTACTTTAACAATAATTTCACAACTTGTAAAATATCGATGTTAAATTTAATATACATATATACATTAAATTTCCCTTTTCTAGATGAGTTACGAATAGTTAAAGACGGTAAATACGGAATGGAAAATCCAGACGTTCCCGGTGGTTGGGACGGCATGGTCGGCGAGCTGATTCGGAAAGTAAGTTTCAAAGAAGTCGATGAATACATTTGATCGCGATCTAGATGCGTTTTTCACAATAATACACTTTGGATGTCGGTGTATTGGGGCGGACTAAAGGATTTCGTGTAACTACGCGAAAGATTGTACTATTGATCGAGGTCCAACGAAACGAACGTTCAACGAGCTGTTTTATCTTTGGGCAGAAAGTACGAAGCTCTTCCACCAGATGCCACAAGCTTGCAAGCTCTTTCATCTTGTTTGCTGTATTTCGAGCTACATCTGGTGGACGAACTTCGAAAGAATGAAATGGGAACGCGAGAGCTGTTTATTCGCATTTGACGAAAATGATTCCAAAATGAAACATTTAGCGTATTATTATTATTATTAAATAGTTATATTAATATACTTTATACTATATTGTTTAATAATTCTTCAAATAACGAGCATATTGTTTGGACGACGTATTTTATTCTAAAACTGAAAAGTGTTGTAAATTTTACCTTTTGTAATATCGTTTATTGTTATCTTCCTGTTTTATAATGTAAATTCTTTTATTAACAGTTGTACTATATTTTTAGGAAGCAGACATTGCCATTGCTCCAATGACAATCACTTCTGAACGTGAACGAGTGATCGATTTTAGCAAACCTTTCATGTCACTGGGTATTAGTATCATGATCAAGAAGCCCATCAAACAGAAACCTGGTGTGTTCAGCTTCTTGAATCCACTGAGCAAAGAGATCTGGGTCTGCGTTATCTTCTCCTACATCGGTGTATCCATCGTTCTTTTTACCGTGTCCAGGTAAATGCGATTTTTCCGGAACTGTTCGCTTCTTTCGACGGATACACGGTTAAGTAGATACGGTCGGTATATGGTCAGACATATGGCAATACGTATGTTCCATGCGTTTAATGTTTCTTTGAAGCACACTTAATATTTTTCAAATTCGATTTAAACATAGTATTTCGATTAACAATAGAGAAGTTTCTCGTGAAAGTGAATTTCTATGAAATATTGAAAGTTTGTAACTTTCTTTCGTTATATATTTCATCGTGCATTGCGCTTGTATGATAAAGCAATGATAATGCGTGTAATATTTTATATACAAGTATTTGCTATTGCTATAACTACTTCTAAAAAACAATTCTTTTTAATTAAGTAAATAAACGAAATTCAGGGACTACGACAAGTATATATAGTAGCAAGTATTATAAATTTTTATTTTCGTTTATGCGTATTTTTATATATTCTATCCTCCAATATATTCATTAACGCGCATATTGTAAATCAAGGAAAAGGGAAGCTAGGCCTTAGAGTTAGAGAAAGCAGTAATTTATTGTAACAGAAATTCCCGTATTCGTGATTGATCGGTACATTCAATGCCACACACAAACCACACGACATTAGCTTCCCCTTAGCCTTTTCCTGTCGATGGCTAATTACACAACAGCTTGTTTACCTCTTCGCCACAGTTTGTTTTAATTCTTATCTCGTTATTTATCGTTCCTTATTTCACGTGACTTTCCCAAATACGATTTTATACGATCTTAATCTCGATGAAAGACCGATGAAACCTAAACAATTGAACGTTTAATTACCGAGTAGCGGATATCTTGGCCAATCATTGTTTTTCTTTTGAGTTCCTGATTAATTAACCGAGAGAAATACGGCCAGAGGGACTTCAGATTTTCTTTTGATGATTAAATTTTATCTTCTTTAATGAACGTTTTTCTTAAACCTCGACTCGTATTGTTGGGTCATACGTGACTACTGTAGATTAGCTTAGGTCGGATAATTTTAAGGTATTCTATATTTTGTGTTTTATGTGTTCTATATTTTATATGATAAAGATCACAGGTATCAGTAGTGGGATCATTTATTGTATAAAATAAGAATCCTAATATTAGCTGACCTAACATACGTTATTGAGGTGATCCAATGATAGAGGCAATACCTATGACACGATAATTTCAATTCACGATTAACCCAAATCTTTAGTCATAAAATTAATTTTCCTTAAAAGAAATGTACAATTTAAATCAAACAAAGCTTTTAAAAGAGCTAAGAGTCGAAAAGATTCAAAATTAAGAAATCTGCAAATTAAAACAATTCACGGAATATCAAATCTATTGTTCAATCTATTTATTCTACGTACAGAATATTAAATCCTAATCGTATGTCTTCAAAAACACAAACGTAATGCATAAAGGTCTCGTCATTAATATCACACGTTCTCCACAGATTCTCCCCATACGAATGGAGAGTACTGACTCTAAGCACCGGTGGGGATCCCACAATGGGTACAAGGAACGATCCCACGCTACAACACCCACACGGATCGCAAGGATCTCCTCACATTCCAACCTCGAGCATGGCGAACGATTTCAGTATCATCAACAGCCTTTGGTTCGCTCTAGCCGCGTTCATGCAGCAAGGCTGTGACATATCACCCAGGTATTCGTTCATTTCCTCCTCTGCAACGATCATCCTCTGAGCCTCGTGGTAACGCGAATCGCTATCAAGTGCAGGTGCTTTGTAAAAACTAATTAGCTTAATCTCGGTCAATTATCAGGCTTTCTTTTTACGTCGCGCTCGAGTCCTCTTATCAGTCAAGCGGTGCTATCCTGGGAGCTTCTAGAACCACTCTTATCTGGAAACGTTGAGTAAAAGCAAGTTGAACATCTTTTATCAGTATCGCGATAGCGATCGAAGCGCACGTGGAGAAAGGTTTGAAAAATGTTTGCCTGGTCGTTTAGCGGAACAACGCAACGATAGGAAGCGTTGCGTGTTACGAG
Source organism: Bombus impatiens (assembly GCF_000188095.3). Classification (NCBI taxonomy): domain Eukaryota; kingdom Metazoa; phylum Arthropoda; class Insecta; order Hymenoptera; family Apidae; genus Bombus; species Bombus impatiens. Next base: position 272,248 of record NT_176547.1, on the reverse strand, counting down.
GGAAAAGATAGCTGGTTTCTTTCTCGACTAATTATAGCTACTTTCGCTCTGCGTCCTGTTTCCATTTCCGCGGTACAAGCAAATGGGGTGAAGTGCATAAAGTACACGGCGCGCACAGTAGAATGGTTGTCTTTTAGTTGGAACAGGTCAACCGCGTTGTCTGCTAATGAGATGAATTGGATAAGATTCTAAAGGTTCGTCGCCCCGAACTCGCTTAAAGTCACCTGGTTAAACACTTCGCGGTTCTTTTTTTGTTTTCGTAAGAACAGGCAGAGCGATTCTTTGAAAAGAGATTATTTCTGCGTAATTAACAAGTTTCGATCGAAGATATGATAAATTACGAAGGATTTAATAGGCGCGCTTATAAACGCCTCACGATGATGTATTGTTTTATTGTATGATTGTAATTAACTGTGTTGAATAATGTATCGAACCTAATACCTAGTTCTTATTTAGACACCGATTAATATAGCGCAAGTATTTCTATAAAAGTGTGTTCTACTAAAAAGAACCTTTCTATTTCATCGGAGACGTGTTCATAATAAACAATAATTATTATATTCTATCCGTTATTTTGCTTACTTTTCAAAATCATTTCATCGAAGCGCATAAGAATAAAAATGCGATAACTACAATATCAAAAGTATTACTTATCGTTAAAAAATTGCACGGAGGCAAAATACGCGTCAATAGCAGCGATTACGTTAAAGGGGAAAACAGATATTTCATACGTAACGACCTAATACAGGTTTAAGATGTCCTTCAACGCATGATCTCCATCGCCAACCGGTAGCAGATAGCTGAGCGATGATAACCTTTAGGAGGGTGATTTACTGGGTTCGCCACCCGGGGGTTAAGGTGCAGGGTAATTACTGTTGCAAATTCCTTCGTTTAAATTACAACTGCGTGCCAGGTAAACGGCGATTATAAACCGCGTGGCCAGAATTATCAGAATATAATCGGATTACATTTCGTAGTCTCGTGCCGGGCGTAATTTAGAACGGCTCTCTCGCAATCAGCGCCGTGATTAGGCCTCCTAGGCTATTCGAGGGTGGCTCATTTGAATGAGCGTGCCGTTTCGTAGCCGCGGCTCGAAAATTCCATTAGCGACACGCTTTGCCGCCAACCGAGGCCGTATGTGCTACAGTGCCTATAAAAAGTATTCGAACGTTTACCATAAAATTCTTTTACGTGCGTTGTACGAAACTTTTTGAAATTTCATTAGCACTATAACGAAACACGACTATCACGATAATAATAATAAAATTTGAAGCCGATGTAGAAGTTAAGTTACCAGACGTTTATTGCAAATATATTTGTAGTAAAAACTTGAACATATAATTAGTGTTAAAGATGATCTCATTAAATATATCGTGGCTTATCAATATCGTAAGTAATCGAACGTTCAAATACTTTGCTAATCTTAGCGAAATATGCGCTTTCGATAAATACCTTGTAACTTTTAAATATATCTTCAGATTTGTTTAAAAATTTACCACTATAATCATGATAGCCGTATCGTATTACGATGATAATGAGATTTCAAAATATTTTCCGCGATATATACGGAAGAAGTTTCTATGATTTTTCGAATACTTTCGTGAGTCACTGTACAGTGGCTATAAAAAAGTATTTACATACCCTTATTTTCCAATAAGGCGTCTTTTTATCAAGTTCAAATGTAAATGAAAGTACTACTAAATCATAGGAAATTTAATCGGGTTGGATTTAATTAATTAGTATGTAGATGTGATAATAACAACAATGATATGCAAATACCTTTCATAGCCATTGTATATATGTATATATGAGTGTATGTATGTAGGTGTTCGATCCAATTCGACCCTCTTTTTCCTTGTCTTTATATCCTTCTTCCCACGCATGAAACATTGATCAACTGACCTACGATCGCGGATAATACATTTCATGCTGAGCCAAGTTCTCGCCTTCTTTTTGCATAAATGTCCATGCGATTTTACCGCATTTTTACCCAGTTTTCGTGTACGACGAATAATTGACGTGTTTCTTCTGCTCGTAGAACGTGTCGAGATTATGCAGAGTTATACGGTCATTCTTGGATTACGATCAGATATTTTTTATCACTTACTAACTATAGAAATATGTATAGATTTTTAAATATTTTTTAAAGAAGTAAATAATGCAGTTTAAGATTAATTTTACTTGGAAGCTTGTTAAAATACGCTGTTACGTATGAACCTCTCAAAGGCAAAATTGATCAAGACCACTCTTTATAAAGTTATCATTATTCAGGCACGTAATTAGTATTCGGCATCCTAAAAGAGAAATCTTATTTTCATAAATTTATTTATCATAAAGAGATGGCATAAATGCAGGTTCCAAGGAAAATTTAAAGAAACAATATTCGTCGTTCTTCGTGAGACGTGAGAAGTTCACGATTAAGAAGATGTCACTCGCCAAACATTTATATTATATAATTTTAGTATATTTTAACCTAGACACGAATATAACGAAACTCTTTGAATTGGCATAATCAGGAAATAATTTTAAAGTGCCTCTACACTAAAGTGCCTCAGAAAATATCGCATAACTTAAAGGAATTTCCCAAACGATGTAATACTATCAAATATCAAATATCAAAAAAACCAATCGTATCTTTTTCATTAATTTTCTTTCATTGACGACTAAATGCATTTTCATTCATTCGTCTCAACCTACGTAAAATTATCAAACGTGTAACGTATTTTACGGAACACTGAAACACGACAAAACATAATATATTTTCGACATGCGTTAATCCTTCCTAAATCCCTCGAACGGGATATATCGTTCGTTTTAAAACAAACAGGAGCTCGAAATTGCGAAGGATGAAACCGTTCGCGACTGAACGTCTCGTAAATCTTTGAAGGAGCGATCGCGACGTTTTCGCGGGCCGTTTCAGTCGCTTCGGAACTAGGTCTCGATTAATTTCCATTCCACCATGCCAACCCATCGCGAGGTAGCCTCCTTGATTAATGGTTTAAATATTCGCGCAGCGCCCATATGAATTGTAAATTTCGCGGAACCTTCTGTCCCCCGCCTCCGCCGCCTCTCGTTCCGCTTCTTCCGCGATACGACTTGTGATTTCGCCGTGGACACCATGTAAAGCTTCGTTATTAAATATCGTCGCATCTACTGGACGAAAAGTGTAATCACATTGAAAAGCTGCCCTCGGGAAAGAAGAAGAAATAGAATAAAAGTTACAACTTTGTGAGGATTTTGTTCTTATACTTGGCAAGAAGTTGAGGAAACTAATAAGAAAAGAGGTGCAAAACGTCTACTGCTGAGGAATTGTAAGTGAGGTGAGAATGTGCAATTTGAGAGAGAGAGGGTAATAATTATTAATGTTACATTATTATGTATGATATTACTATGTGTGTTATAATATATGTTATTATATATAATATATGTACATTATAAGTGCGCTATAATATATAGGGGTGTTTGCTACGTTCTTTAGAAATTATGTCCGAGAGGGGTGATTATTGAGATGTTTGATAAGATTGCAGCTTAATGCTTAATGCTTGCTTTACAATATGATAATTTTTACCGACGTAGATCACTTGGTTTCTCAGCAGATAAACAATAATCATATGACCTGGTCTGCAGATTATAAATTTCTTTCTTACAGTTTCATAATTTTTCACCAAATATGATAGTCAGATAATTTGTCAAATTAAAATTCCATTTGTTTTATTACCAAGTTTGATGAGGTTATACGAAGATAGTCATTAGTATTGGTAATTTGTAACTTGTAATATATTAAAGTTTAAATGAACAAGACGATTGACACTAAAACTTTGTACTTTATAATTAGTACAGGTAATCAGTATGACTACTCGATGGCTCATTTAGTAGAATCTTCGTGGTTTAAAATAAAACAAAAATTTTAGAACTTTTATCACAATGATAAAGTGAATTTTTCAAGAAAAAAAACATATTTTATATATCCGTCAACTTTAAATAGACTACTCTATAATTTCTTAGTATGTTAATTCTCTTATTTACATGTAATTACCAATTAATATTCAGCACTCGTAAAATCACATTTAACAGGTCGATATCAGGACGAATCGTCGGCAGCGTCTGGTGGTTCTTTACCCTGATCCTAATCTCCTCCTACACTGCCAACTTAGCCGCGTTTCTAACCGTCGAGAGGATGGTCGCGCCGATTAACTCGCCGGAAGACCTGGCCTCGCAAACGGAAGTGCAATACGGCACACTATCTCACGGATCTACTTGGGACTTTTTTCGCGTAAGTTCGTCTCAGATTTAACGAAGTAAATACAGTAAAATATTAGGTTGTAACGTAGGATAGGTATGATTTTTAACGATCTTTAATCATTTTTACTTCACCGATCGTAAATCTAAAAAAACATTCGTTTATACAAAGTATGTAAGAGTTAAACAATTTTACTCGAAAAAACACGGAAGAAAAAGATTTTAATTTTAACCTTTAACATGCCAAGATAGGAATATACGACGATAATAATAATAGCGAAGAACGTTGATCTTTGGTACAGTGGAGATTAGAATAATATCTAGTTTTAAAATGACAAAATTATTCGTTAAAAGCACGAGATTTAGGACACTGGCATAACATTTCATATGTTACGACCTAATATGTTAAAGCTATATTAAAATAATATATTATTTTAAATGCTCGATTAAAAAATACATAAACGTAATTAAAATTCCTATTAAAGACTATTTTCCTTTTTCATAGAAATCGCAGATTAATCTCTACAGCAAAATGTGGGAGTTCATGAACTCACGGAAACACGTGTTTGTAAAAACGTACGACGAGGGAATACGAAGAGTGAGGACCAGCAAAGGAAAATACGCTCTCCTGATCGAAAGTCCGAAGAACGAGTACATAAACGAGAGGGAACCCTGCGATACAATGAAGGTCGGCAGAAATCTGGATGCCAAAGGCTTTGGAGTAGCAACGCCATTGGGATCTCCTCTCAAGTAAACTTTACTGCTTTATCGTACTGTTTGCTTTTAATTTATCTCATTCTATGTAATTACGTTTGCATCGATGTACCGCTTTGACATCCTTGTTGCTTGAAACTCGCTTTGTATTCTTTGATCAATAATTTGTCGACTGTCAGATCTTGTTTTCTCATGTACTCGTGTACATTGCAAGTACAGGCTTGATTCGAAGTATGGTAAAATTGAAACATGTTTGATGATAATATTCATGCAGGTAAAAAAGATTCAAGTATACCTCTATACGTACCATAGGAACATCTGATATGTTCAGAACTGCGTAGCTATCGTGTGCTGCACGTTAAACTTTTCATTTGAACCATTGAAGGTTTCAGTGTATAAAGACGAGCAGGTAATAGCATGCAACACTAGTGGCACACGTAGCTTCGAAATAAATTACGCGAAAATAAGGTAATACTCGACGTATTAGAGGATTAATAATAATCTTCATAGAAAAAATCAAAAATGAAAATAAGTATAGAAAATACAGTATGCTGAGAAATATTCCCAATTATAAGTTGTTCTTATTAACCCGTTGTCAATGGCACAATATGGGACAGTAGAACGTAAAGTGGTAACTTTCACAATTACTGCAACGATAACTGCACTATTATAATCCTTTTGACATCACTGATCCTATGATCTAATCTCATTGTAAATGTGGAACTGCATATTTCCTTTGAAAAATTATATTTAATCTATAGTATCTACGTTATATTAAGATATATTTTAAAATTTGAATACGTTACAATTAAAAGGAAGATTTCTTTCAAAAGGCTTAAACCAGAAATTTCACACGATAATGAGGAATCGACGAAAGCATCATCTCCTCGCTCAGTAGCACAAACAGACGAGATTTAAAGAGCAACGTGCTCGACACGGTAAATACGAAAAGTTTCGAGCCTTCGATAATTCTCTACAAAGCCACTCACGATGCATTCGAGCAAGTGTAACGCACGAATTGAATGGAAGGACAGGTTCGACCTATTTCTTCCATACGAAAGCATAATTAACGAGGTTTTTTAGCGATCAGGAAGAGGCGAAGCATCTGCCTCTCTAACCCGCCCCTTTCGTGGTTCTTTGAAATTCCGTCGCCCCGGGTCTGTGCCTCCCTTTCGAAACACGCCACGTCGTTCCACACAATTAGCATAGAAAAACTCGTACACCCATTTTTCCGTATCATTACCGCTTAAGGGACGAGTCGACCCACTCTGCTCTCTCGTCTCGACTAACCAATTCAATCTCGTCGAGGTTTCACCCCCTCGTCCGGAGAACATTCAATTTGTAATTCAACGAATATACGAACATCGATTTTATTACATTTGTTTGCGGCACAATCGGCTTTCCCCTCTGATATCTTCTATGTATTTTTTCCCTATACGCTTTCTCCTTCTTCGGTCATTAATCTACTTTCTGTGAACTTCATCTAAAAAGTTGTTGAATGTCATTTTACAAACTGGCTATAAAACCTTCTTTTGTTCTTTCACGTTGTATATTTTATAAATTAATTTAACGTTTTCGCTTACTGACATACGCTTCGATTATTTATAATAAGCAACGTTATTCTCGTAAAAAGATATCGGATTTTATACAGCCGTATTTTTTTAACAGCGAATCCGTTAATATACGTACAGTTGAGAAATCTTAGTAAGCGATTTTTCTCCGGTATTTTCACGCATAATGTTGTTGCCGTGAATATGGATGACGGATAATGGAATTAGTTTAGGGTATCGACGAGTATAACGATAGAACGAAGAGTTATTCTTAAGAACATATAGGTTGGATCAGCTTGCATGTGCGCAGATTTGATTGCGTGTGATAAGAATGTGTCGTATGTGCGATGTCTTTAAGAATAATCGAGAGAATCATTCGGGAAGTCAGAGGAACAGCGTTTAAAAAGATCGAATCGTACTGAGTGAAAGTCATCATCGTTATTGTATTATCGTTGTTTTATATTTAATAAGTAAAAACCTGGCTACAGCCCAGTATTTCTGCAATGTCATATTTATTGTACTTTCTGTAATATTATCCTTTTCTAATATTCGACACGTTACAGAGATCCCATAAATTTGGCGGTGCTATCGTTGAAAGAAAACGGAGAATTGACGAAACTGGTGAATCGATGGTGGTACGACAGAACAGAATGCAGGCACGGGGACAAGCAAGATGCTTCTAGAAACGAATTATCTCTCAGCAACGTGGCGGGAATATTTTACATCCTGATCGGTGGTCTGCTTTTAGCCCTGGCCGTCGCGCTGCTAGAATTCTGTTACAAATCACATACGGAAGCTACCAGAGCAAAGGTAACGAGCTTGCACCACTCCGCAATAAAACTTTCTTCGATACTAATCTCAAACTGTGTAGCTCACACTTTCGTTCGTAAGTCACGGAGCACTTGCTCGTTTCAAACATACGTTTTAATAAAATTTTCGAAACGTAATATAATTTAGTTCCTCTTATGATACGCGCTATTGATAATCATCAATTTTATTTTCTAGTTACCAGACCTTCGGATACTTGAACTTTCCTAAACAGAAATTTGTTTCATCCACCAAATATTATAATCAGCTTACTTGCTTTGGATATTTTACTATGAATATTTTAACGGATAAACGTATAAAAATCCGCAGCCTGATAATTACAATATCCATTTACGGATACGTATTCAAAGTATATCCGTCACTTGCGAACGATAGTGTAAAAACTGTATCCGATGTTTCTCCTTGCAAGCAAACGTGTAGCAATCAGCGACCGACGTTATTCGATCGCGCATCGTAAAACGAAGAAAGAAAAATTCTATTTATCGAAACTCACAATTTTCCAGATCCCATTGTCGGACGCGATGAAGGCGAAAGCTCGATTGACGATCGGTGGTGGTCGAGATTTCGACAATGGCCGGGTAAGTAGCCTGACGAATCTACACTTCTAGATCCTTGTTATCGATCGCACGCGTACCACGCGGTTAGAGTAACGAGCTCGTAGAATCGTGTTGGCAACGGACAAGCAAGGAAACGGACTGAAACGTTCCACCTATGTTTCTTCGTTACTCGATGAAATAAAGCTTGAGAAACATATTTGCAACTCGCCGTACTTTACCATCGTAGAAGAAGCTATATATTTTATATTCAGGAACGTTTTCATCCTTTTTCCCCTGTTTCGAACCAACGATCTCGATGTATCGTGTAACATACGTCGGTAACATGGCGGCATCGGGCTGCATTATGCATATCCGTGTAATACAAGAACCTATAATACATATGTATACATAGAAGCATATAATAGAGTACGTTTGGCATGCAGTTAGCAGCGTGTATACGTTCGACGTGTATATTGTGATCGAAAGACGGTCGAGTATCGAGAATTTCAAACAGGGGTGTGGTTCTCGAAGGCTGTTTCGAAGACACGATCGACCCAAGGGCGATAATCGATCGTTGTCCATATGTATATCGTATATAAATAGATATGAAATAGATATACATATATATAAATAAATATTATATATACATTTATATAGGTAGATATATATATATTATATATATATATATATATATATACATACGTACATGCGTGCGATGTGCGGCTGGCTGGATGTGTTGCGCTCTTTTCTACTCTTTCACTCTCTCACTCTCTCTCTTATTCTTCTTCTTCTTCTTCTTCTGTCTCTCTCTCTTTGTACTCGATGGATGCAGGAGACGTAATTTTTGCTCGTTTTGCGCGTTTCGTTCTACTTTTGTTTTTGTCTCTAGTGGTACGGACTGCAGAGTTAGACGGAGGATGCATGCGCCTTTCCCGGGACCATATGTGAGTACTCTCTAGCCCTTAATTTTAAATCCCCCATCGTACGGTTTACGTCTCTCTTTTGCTGTACCTATCTTCTCTCTTCCAAATTTCCTCTCTGCTTCTCGTGTACATCATCTTACGTAGCTTTCGTCATTCTCATTCATTTCGTTCTCTTTCATCTTTATAATAGAGATTTCGATATGAAATTAGCGAATCATCAGCGGTATACTATGTCTGCAAACTTTATTAAACCTGATCAAAGTCGTAGATACTCGATTTTTATTCAAAACTTTTCACGAACACGGCTCACTTTCTCACACTTTCTTGCGTCACTGTTCTCGATCATCTATCTCGAAGCAGTTTCTAAGTAGATTAATTAATTAAATAAATTTGTACACTTCTCTATATCGATGCACGATATCATCGCGGGAACCGAGCAAAGTAAATTCAAATAAGAGGATTATTAAAATTCTGAATTGTGTAATTTGAAGCTTAAATCGTCAAATAGTTTGGATAGTGTAAATCGACCAGATATTTGCATTTCTCTGCAATTTAAGTACACACAGGCGTCCTTCTACCTCCTGCTTTCGTTCCACGGCTCTTCCTTTACTTTCTACAGCTTTGGTTATCATGAAAACGCTGGCTTATAATCGCGAACTGAGCATGGCTTCTAGCGACGTTTTTAGAGGATCGTGCGAATGAAACGTGACTTGATCGAATGGCATGCAGCTTTGAAAATGCTTGTACGTTGTACTGCGTTTACACTGCTACTATTGCGCACACGATATATTAAAGATGGATCGTAAAGCTGTACATTAAGTTACAAATATTCTAAACCGTCGATAACAACGTTCACAGATTGCCAATGTCGAATCATATTTTTGGAACGATCGATATTCGATTCTATGCTTTTCAAAAGAAACATTTTATGTTGCATTGAATTTCACGAATTTACGAATATCTGCGTTCAGTTCGACAAAACGAAGAATGCTGTATCGTTCCACAAACCTACATCGACAAATATTTGCCCTTTTGTAGAATTTTTCTCAAACAATATGTGTCAAGCGCGGTTTCTTTTTTTTCTTTTTTTTTTTTTATTCCGTTTCAAGCGCTTTAAACGCTGCAAATGGAATTTTCAGTAGCAGTGTAAACAAACCTTTGAACGGAACTATGCATCGAATGACAACTCACCTTCATAGAGACGTTACTCTCGCGCCAAACGGGCGATAGAATGAATTCTTTCTCTTTCACTTCTCTACTCTTCCGGAGCAAGTACGTTTCACAAAAGGCAGGACGGTAGAACGACGACCGAGAAGAATTTTATGCACCGTTCGCGAAACACGCTTTTTTTTTAACGAACGGGAAGTCGTTTGTAACATCGCGATTCACGGCACGATTACTTTTTACCACTCTCGCGCAATACACGCGACCACGTAATTCCCATACAAGCCTGGATGGTAATTATCTGCAGACTGTGGATGTTTATGCGGATGAAACGTGTACAGCTGTACAAAAAACTGTGTAAGATGTGTGTAAATGTATAATTACGGACAATTTCGAAGAGAATCTCAACAGGTAAAATTCGAATAATTCGACAAAGATGAGTATTTTGATAGCGTTAAATATCGTTGCAGTAAATTCGTTGGTCTTATTCTGGAAACTTGTTTCAGATGAAAAATACAATTCGTTATTTTGAGATTACAAACCGCTCGATGCTTGTAAAAAATACTGTATCTGAGAATTGAAAAATTGCATTATAAAATTGTATTCTTTATCTATACGACAGTAACGGTTCTAGGTTTATAAACAGCGTACATGAAAAATATTATAATTCATTCAAGTGTTGTAGAATTAAAGAATGGTTCGTGTATAACATGCTAACAGTGGCATAGATAATTTTTCCATTTTTCATTCCACTTGAAAAATAGATATCTCAAAACAGGTTTAAAGACAAAATTGAAATAAAATCAAAGATCGTATAACATTTATTTGAAAAGGAAATGCAATCTGGTTTTGAGATGTTCGTCCGAGGAAAAAGGACGTACAGCGAAGTCTGAGATAAACTTGTAATTTTTATTACAAACAGAATTTCAGATGTCAACTCTGAATCTATTATCCTATCATTATCCTTCCATTGTAAATAACATTATTTTCACAAAGCAAAGTGAATGAGAAATTTCAATCTCCCTCGCACAAACGGTACATGCTGTTATTTGTACTTTTAAATCGAAGCCATGTTTTAATGTATAATATTAATTCTTGCAGAAAGAAATTTAAGATTTCCATTATAAAGCTACGTGAAATCTATTCGATCTTTCTACTATTTAATGAAATTATTCCGTAGCATGAAACATTAGAGCATGACTTTAACCAAAACATATTGAGGACTAAATATGTAGTAAGACGATGCGTAAAAGTTGCCTAAATGGAAAATTATTGGAAAAACCTGTTAAAAATTATTTTATCAATGTATGAAAGATATATATCGAAATAAAAGATTAGGATTTTAAAGATGTTCGACAAAATGTTGCTTATGTATATTTTTCAATATATAAAAACCGGTCAAAATAATATCTTAAATTATAAAATCATTCCTCTTAAACGTATACTCATTATAACACCCAATTTCCTGTTCAAGTAAAACTCTCTGACAGCTTAAACCCTCGCCTAACTCAAATCAATTCACAGTCCCAGCAGCATAAACATCCGCAGTTCACTCACCACGAAGAGCACCGTTCACACGAAAAATCGCCCCTATCCAGACCCATGTAGAAACCACCGTAGGCCTAACGCGCGAACCATTGGATTTCCAGTACTACGCTCCGGCAAACGCGATTGGCAATACCGAGGGCGACCAGGTACACAGCAATACGCATACCCAGGTGTAAATTACCCGGAGGAGAGCCCAGGCGAGTCGCCCGCCATCTCCCTGCCCACGCCTCCACCGCCGCC
>NT_176547.1:249611-259543 GCF_000188095.3 Bombus impatiens | reverse complement strand
GTCGCCGCCGAAGAGCCCGAAAAAGTCCAGGTTCTCGCCTTTCCTGCGTAGGCCGAGCATCACGATGCTAGACATCGCGGTGCCCTGGACACCGGCTTCGCCGCGCGTCTGGGCTGGTCGTCTCGGCGAATACAAACCCGAATACATCACGTAAAAACGAAAACAAGGAAATAAATCACAGTACGAGCACAGAAGCTCTCCTGTCCCGTAGGCTGGTCATAGATCGTTAAAATTTCGATCGTCCGACAGCCTGGCACAAAGATCCAAAGATCCAATAATCCCGAGCAACGCGTTTGCCGCAAATCGAATATCCGCGACGCTCGATTTCTCGAGCGTATCCCTCGATCGTTGTTAGTTCCGTGTTCCAGAGAAGCTCGAAGAAGTTGGAATTTCGAGCGTCGATCACGAGAACGATTCGTCTGTTTGTTCAAGTTCCTCGAATCGTACTGCCACATACACACACGCACACACACATACACACACGTGATTTGAGATCGTCGATGACGTGTACCGAGTCCTTTCGGAATGATTCGTTCTTGCGAACAGGAACTAAACGAGTCCGAGGAATCGCTCGAGAGGAACGCAGAGGAGCCGTGTGTCACGACTGATCGACGAAGATTCTTGGTATCCATATTTGTTTCTGTTAGACGAGACGAACGATGGTTTTGCGACAGGAATCTTCGTGGACAGCCGTGTTTGTACATTGTATATATTACGTTGTAATCGAATCGAACGAGACGAATCAAATGGTGTAGAGAAAAGAGGAGAAGGACAACGCGTACGACCGGCTACCGGCGACGAGAACAGGTCGCGAAATTCGATAGTAGAATTCGATGGTCCTGGGGTGGGTGCATGTGCAACCAGCAACTCGAACTAACACACTCAACTGCCATTTCCGTGAGAGAGCCCTGTATACACGCGAGACACGAACGCGTGCACGTACGTATATGTATACATTATATTTCGCGAGGGAAGATACGCGGGTCGACCGAGAGAACGAAAGAACTTGCTGGAGGAACGATGAAACGCGTAAGAAGAGAATTCTGAAAGAAGTGACTGCGGATGAAATTCTGGCAGACATCGAACGAAAAAGAAGGAAGAAGAATAAAAGGGAAGAAAGAAACTGAAGAAGTTTGAGAAAACTGTGTGGAAACAGAGAATACAGGTCGACCGTGGCGTAACACTACTATTATTATTATCATTATTCTGATTACTATTATCGCGACAGCTAAGTTTTTATTACGGATTACTGTTCGTTACAGATCGTTGTACACCGGTGCAAACTATTTTGTGGATCTCGCGAGAATGGATAATTCGTTGCGTAAAGAAATAAAGAAAGGAAAGAAATCAAAAAAAAAAAAAAGGAGAAGAGAGGAAGAAAAGAAAAAGAAACAACACTGGAGCCGCGATGCGTTTTTTAACTGACGAGAACGGTGTATAATCACATCGATGCGTGGGTACTGCGTGTGTGATAAATAATATATATATAAATATAAATATATATATATACAAATATAAATATAAATATACATACGTATAGACGTTTATCGAGAGATGTGAGATGAAAGCGTAGGAGAAAATGTGTCAGAGAATGCGTGATGAAAGCGTATGTGAAGAACATAGGATTAAACGATAATCGTGTAAACGCATTATTAAGTACCTATCACTGCCAGTTCGCGCCGATCCGAGCCGAGAGAGGACGAAGGACAATTTTCCTTTTGTCGATGGACACAGACTTTTTACACACGCTGCCGTTTTCAGGCCCCGTTTTCACGCCGCAAAACGAACAGGTTTCCTTGCGTTGTCGGATCGCCGTGATCTGGCTCGAAGAACGACGTTTACGGCCAAGGTTTTTCGTGCCAAAAGACGATATCTCTCCCGATAACGATAACGTCCAGTGCTACGCTGTTACGAAAGAAGAGGCTGGGGTAGAGGAAGACCTCTGACGCAAGGTATAAAACAAACTTGAAATATATATCGTTGGTCAAGAACAGAACACGAGAGGAGAACAGGATACGTAAAAAGAACGATGCTCTGTTAGTGAAAATTTTTGAATCGTTTGGATATTGTTTCTTGGAAATATTCATCGAAAATGAATCTTCTGTTTGAAACACGCGTGCTTCTTTCAAATCGAATAAACAGTTTTTGTAATTGGAAATTTTCAAGCGATTTGCTATATAAAACACTGTGTTCGAGAGTTCTGTTTCGTTGATACTCTTTTATATTAATACGATAAATTCCACGATTCTAAAGGTGTATCAAGAGCGAAAAAGCAAAAACGCGCATGTACATATTTTTTTAAAGGTGATATAGATACCCTTTTAAAATTATGGATATTCCTCTTTTCGAAGCGGAGATTAACAAAATCAAAGAACACCGCTTCCTCGAAAAATACTTCTCAAGACGTTCAAAATATTGCGACTAGCGAGAAAATAATACGCCAGTAGTATAAAGTAAAAATCAAAAGCTCGAGCTCTGTCCACGTTGAAATGTAAAGTGCAGGCCGCCTGGAGCGTTTTTAAACCGTTTTGATCGATCTAAATCAAAATTAAAAATCAGAATCAAACTGTGTCAAACAAGCGTCGATTGTTACTCGAGTATCATCGTAGCACTGAACTGAACAAAGGGAGAGAGGTCGCGGAGCAAAATTGCATGTTGCGACGTATAAAACTATTTTTCTGGAACGCACTCTAACTATCCCGCCGAGAAACTTCGGTTCACATTTATTTACCGAAACAAACTGCCATAAACCGACGATTATCGAAGAACGAAAGAAAAAAAGAATACTCGTCAATTGTTCGTGAACCTTGGTGACTCTTCGTTTCTTCCATCACGAATTTTTTCTATTTCACGATTCCCCATAGATCCATTAAAAAAAAAAAAAAAAAAGGAAAGAGAAACGAGAATCGAGCCGACAGTCGAGCAAGTTTTATACGTGGCAGCGACGAGATCGATCTACCTATCATATCGCCAGATTTTCTTATTACGACTAATTGTTATCTATCAGCGGTTTAAATAACGATAGATAATGCGTATATCGGGTATTAAGCCGTTAACGTAACGATGGTAACACACGATGAACACGGTGATGCATTTATCGGAGCATCAGAACGGTGCGGAAGAGAAACTCGAGTCATCTTGATCGAAGGCCGCACGTTCTCACGACTTTACCCAGCGTGATCCATTTGATCAATGTACAATTTGCAGGACAAGCGTTATATACGTCTTTACAAAAAGGATAAAGTTACGAACGATTCGAGGGAAGTCAGATATTTAAATGGACGTTGGAAATGGAATGAATCCGAATCGCCGGAGTAACTTATTCTTGATAGTAGCATGGCGCCAAATTCAAATATAAAAGCGACGGTATTTTTGTTTCCTCCGTCGTTGTGGTCGTTAACGTTTTCATGTTGATGTTCGTCGTCACTTTTTCTATCCCTCGACAAACTCACCGATACGAAGCGGAACGAAAATAAAAATGAACAATGTAACAGTCCCCGTATACCGTCCCGGCGTCGTTACTAAACAACTCACCTGTTTTCACTTGTTCTTCCTGTTCACCTTTTACGCTTTTCCTTTTCTTTTTTCTACGTAGAATTATCGAAATGAAGAAGAAGAAGAAGATAAAGCTTGAAAAACTTTCAGGATATTCTACGACGGATGGTTGTAAATATTGTTCTCCTCCGAAAAGATCAGCAACGTGATTTTTCCATCGTACGAAGGAATTTCTAATCTTGTAAATATAACATGGAAGAGGATAGTCTTTCCAAAAAAATTTCATAGTGACTGGCGTTTTTTCAATGTTATGTTTGACGAGAACAACCGAAACTGACAAAAGCAGAGTTATTTTGGAAGTATTTGCGGAGATTCAGTAGAATAGGTCAACGCATGGTCAGACAAGATCTCTATTTCTTTATTCATCCTTCCTTCTCTGTTTATCTTTTTATATTTGAAATAATTCTTATAACATCTTACATTGAATGACTGTAAATGCTTCCATATTCGCGTAGAATAAATAAGAAAATTTGCGTAACTTTTTGCAATTTTTTCGAGTAATAAACATAATGGATTTTTTGAATTAGTTGGATGCATAGAAATGTTCGATCACGTTGATCGAAAGCGATGAAAACGAACATTTGGTGAATAGTATTTATGAAAATCCAGTAGAATATCCCAGTATCCGATCAGACGATGCGTTACCAGCTGTAAAAGAAGGAAGCGCGCAAAGAGGCCGGAGAGAATAAAAGCGAAACTCGAAACTCGTTCGAAAAAAGAGCAATTACGTAGAAAAAAATGTGGAAGGAGATCACGCGACGAAAGTCGAACGAATTTCAAAACGAAACATGAGAACGAACAAGCAAAATTATGAGGGAAAAATAAAGAGAAATAAGAAATAAAATAGCGTCTTCCAGTTTGCGCTTTCACCGATCGCTGCATAAGAATTACGCTTGTACCTTCGATTCGAGTATCCTTCGTCATCTCCCGTACCATTCCGTGGCATGATACGATCGATTCCCTTGTAAACCGTTGTATACCAATCAAATTTGTCACAATACAGGATCGTTTATTTAAATGTAACCTGCTATGTGATTCGATCCGACCCCTACCCAATTGCGTCACAGGTAAGTGAATCATTAATTGGTAATTTATATTTCAATATGTAGGCGAAATTGTCTCCTTTATTACGAACAAAATTACAAACACGAGAATATAAAAATAATTGAAAACGGGACAAAACGTAGAAAAGAAAAAATTGATTGAAAGTTGTGAATATAATCTGAAAAATTGGACAGTTTGGAGAATAAAGATTTTCCCTGATAGGAATTTATTTTTTACGCGATTGGCCACGGTTTATGAAGCAGCTAAATATTCGGTTATTGCAAATTGTCCCAGCGCAGTGCGGAAACGCGCACAATGATTTATGGAGAGAGTTGTGAGAAATCCTCGCGCACTTCTGCCCTTTTGTACGTAAAGATAGATACATTCTACCGTCATCGGATATCGCATAAACCGTGCGCCATGCGAAATTTCGATGAGCAAAACGTGAATAGAAAGTTGCCTACGAACGTGGCGTTGAAAGTATATAACGTTATAAAAAGTAACGACCAAGCGGAACAACGGGGTATACCGGACAAATTAACATATAATGAATAATAAAGTGGTAGAAAATCTGCTTTTACGGTAAGTACAAAGTAAAAACCGTTTTACCGGGCGATAAAGAAATATTCTCCATTAGACTAAGTACGAAAATTGAGGCAAATTGCTGTTTAGTTACGCGATAAAAAAAAAGGAAAGGCCTTCCAAGGGGAAATATTTACGTCCAATGCTCTTTTCGGAATAGTAGGCGTTACTTTTTTAACGAACGACGTTTGTTCGATGTAGTTTTCAGCTTTCAGAGCTTCTTTCTTTCTCCCTCCTCCCTTTTTTTTTACTATCTCGAGGCTAGAAAGGTCTCTCTTGTATTAAATAACAGGATGTTCCTTTAAAGTTGGATCTGTTGCGATTCAGGCAAAGTACAAAGCGGTATTCAGCGAAAAAGAGTAGAACGGGACTTTAAAAATTGTATCTTAAGGCGGAATACGTAAACAGAATGGTAGACGCGAAGAAACAAGGGCAAGTATATAAATATTTCTACGACGCGGTGTAAGTGTTACGCTTCACCCTTTAACTCGACTCGGTAATTATTTTTAAAGGGGAAACGTCGATACGCGGTGTCGTTACCAGGCTTTCTTCTAAAAATAATCAAATTCCGCAAGCTCCCATCGTTTCCAGCCTCTCATTTCTTCGCAAAGAAACATTCTCCGTAAAACGTTCAAGACGTTTTGCTTTCATCTCTCCTCATTAAATACTCGACGTCTGTCTTGAATAATGTCTAAAGAATAACACACATCTGCTATTTTATCGTCAGACGGTTCTATTCGTTTTTAATGTCCATCATATACAGAGCATGGGGGATGAATTTGCTGAATCTAGATCACGTCTAAAAGAACAAAGATTGTTGAGAATTTTGGACCTTAATAGCCGAAATAATGGTATAGGAACACTAAATTTACACTTAGAATTTACATTAGAATAATTATATAATTATTTGTTAAACGATTTCAAAGATATTCATCGATACACACTTGCACGCGTCTCAGCACTTTCTTCCATACCCGACTGTTAACCGACTGAACCGTTTACATTCCTTTGTTTTCGAGGCGCCGCGCGCACACATACTTCCACACACTGATATTCACATACATGTGTCACTACCACGCAGCTAATCTAGTCTAGCACATAAAATTATACATATCTCAATAAAGATAACAAAAGAATCGTAAAGAATCGTAACTGTAAACGAACAACAAGTAACAATCAACGAAGGAGCATGTACAGTCCGTCTGTAAATCATTAATTACCTAAAATCTGTACACAAGCACCGTGATCAAGGCAAAGTAAACAGCAGCCCTCATCTCTCGATCATCTCCCATCATACTCAATTCCACGAACGTACCACGTTAATTTAGCTAATGCAGACTAATACGACCGATACAGTCAAAGGCAACCAACCTGCTGTGTACCGAGCGTCGCTGAAGAGCTATTTGCGTCAAAGTCTGGCAGAAGGAGCGTTATAACACAAACACAAGATGCCGCTGCTCTTTCTCTCTCTCTCTCTCTCTCTCTCTCTCTCTCTCTCTCACTCACACATACACACACTTTCTCTCTCGCTTTTCTTTTACCACCGAAACCGAAACATCAGATAGTAGAACACGTGACACGTAGATCAGATACGAAATAACGATGAGACGGAGATAAAAGGAAAATTTCTCGAAAGAACGTTCGAAATCGAGATCACGCGAGACCGCGGCCACGTGCGGCGTACTAATTTCACCTATCGGACCTGGATTTACCTGGAACGAGAGATGACCATCGCGAGACTCGTGCTCGTAAAGGTTCTTCCCCGCTGTGTCGTCTGTTCCGCGGCGCATTTGCATTCGAATTATTTCAGCCAAATGGCAGGTGATCGATGGATCCCGCTATCCTTTCCTTTCCCTCCCGCTCGTGTTCTCCGCCGCTATCCATGGCGAGCGCAGCTGAATTCGAACGACTCGCTTCTGCCTCATTCACATGCTAACGACGAAGCGGCACCGCGATCGATGCGAGCCAATCACAGGACGAGACGCGCCGCTCCAGATGTATTATATACACCAACTATGATGAGCTTGTCGATAAACATTAATCATGATAATTTAAACGAACTTCCTACGGAAGCGGGAGAACGCGTATCGATCCCGACTCGTCTACCTGGTGAAAACGCGACGGCCAAGCCAGCCGAGCTGCCGGGGCTTGAATTTAAATCGGTCGAATTTTTACGGGCACCTAGCGCGTTGGAATTCGGAAGTGGGGCTGCGGAGGAACGAGTTTATCGCTCTGGTATGTAGCAAGAGTGGTTTGAGGTAGGCGCCGGCTGGAATGACCCGATCATTCTCACCTTATATTTCACGGTTTGTAGAAACGATTGTGTTGCGGTTGGATCGCGTATACTTATGGGAATTTATATTTTTGTAAATATTAAGTCGAGAAACAAGTTTATGGGTGTTTGCTTAGAACGTAGAGTCCTATTACTATTGTATAAGATTTACGCAATCAAGGAGTAACTTGTCTATTTTACTGTTTTTCTTTAATATATATCTGTCATCAAAAAATACAAACAAATGTACTCTTGCAGTCCTCAAAGAATTTCCATAATATTCTTCGAAATGTATACATTAGCGAAAGACGAGCGAATTTATTATTTAACTCGGTACAATAAAAGAAATGAAATTAGATAAGGAAAAAGGTTTTTCGTGTGTCAGATTTTCGAACGAGTACTGTACCTTGAATGTTTCGTATAGTTTTGTATGTTCGGTGGATTCTGTGCATCCTTGCGTCTATCTCAGTTTGCTAGAAGTTCATAAACGCCGTAGTTTAGTCAGAGTATTCAGATAATCGTTTGACCAAAGATCTTTAGAGAACTTCATACTTTCGCGAATATAATTAAATAAATAGAATTCGAACAGCGAATTGTTTCATCCGTTAGATATTACGAGAAATTCGGATGTTTAAACGTGTTTGTGCATTCTGTGCATTTCTGCACGTATAAATTTCCCATGAATGCGTAAACAATTACAGTGGTTGATGTTCAAATTATGTTGGATTTAGGATCGTTGGTATCGTATGGAAGTAATGAGAGGTCCGAAGGAAAGGAATTGTAGGATGCTATGGATGATAACGATGCTTGCTTCTGTGAATAAGATATAATAAGAGAGTTCTTTTGTGCCATAGTCCTTTAGTTATACTAAATAACAATAATCCTATTTCCTTTCAAAATATGGTCTTCCGTTTCCAGGTATTTTATTGGGTCAAATATTATTATTTCTACTCTGTTCCATATGAAGGATTCTCCCTCGCACTCTATTTTAGGAATTTATATTCTTGTTCTCTAGTCTATTTCTATTTTATCTTTCAATCTTGTTGCTTTAAAATATATAACGTTTCTTTCCAATTCTATCGAATGACAAGAACACTGAAGTTACAAAATATTTATCATCCAATACATATATAGAATAAAATATTTATCAAATCGCGGACCAAGAGAGTAGCTCTAGATAAACCTAGACGATCGCGAAAAGACAAAGATCGAACTCGATGGACGTATACGGAATTGAATGGAAAGGGCAAGAACGTTACGCAGCAAATTTAGAAGATCCGCCTATCGAGCTGACACGATCATCTAGAATTATCGCGCCGATTTATCGATAGTCTGGCCGTTCAAGATGAATCGTTCTTTCTCTTATCTACATCTCAATAGAGCCACGTCGTAAAATCTACGGCATATCCCGCAACAGCACCATAAACAAAATTCTTTCTCTGCGCCCAACTGTCCAGTTACAAACGGATCTTCTTCTTCTTCTTCGTTCTCAGATACAACTTTGCAACAAGTACGTACCTCGCTAGAAAGGAAAAGTAATTCTACAAAAGATTTGGTTGTCAGCGTCTGAACAGGGAGTCACGCGTGACCTCGTGAAACGTTCTCATGCAACGAGTTTCTATCGGCAAGCAGCGATCCCGTGGAGGCCTAGAACGAGGAAGAGGATGCGGGAGACGAGCAACCCGGGCCTCTCTTTAGTTGTGTCTGTTGATCGGGCGTCGTTCGAGCCGCCGCCTCCCGTGGTCGACGCCGGCGCAGGCCGCTTGTTTATATCGTTGCCTCGTCAGAGGGAAACACGCTGCTCAGGCTACGTAAAACGAACGGAGATGGTACGAGAGTAAGAGAGCGCGAAACTGGAGAATAACGAAGAGCGACGGAGTGGAAGAGAGACTGTGACGCAGCAGAAGCCGCGGGAATAACGGAGAGAATACGGCACGAGGGTGACAAGGACGCAGAAGCGGGTTGATCGAGTGCAACGGAGAAAGGGAAGATACGAAGAGTCGAGAATTCTACGCGGGGAATAGTAGATTCGCAGGCAGGAGGGAGAAAGAGGGAAAGAGAAACGCGAAGAGGAGATCCCTGGTGGGGAATGGAATGGATGCTAAATATAGACAGGGTTGCCAGGTTGCAGAAACAGCCGCCGCCCCTTTGAGTACTGGGACGGGTTAGTTCAGCCCGAAGGGGTAACGTGGAGAATCGTGGGTCGCGGAGGACGGAGGAGGGTGCAGAAGGGCGGCAAGGTCGCGTCATTGATCGAGGGTGGAAGGGGTGGCGGTATGACGCTCCTAGTGACGTCATAGCTCTCTACAACCCCCTCGAACTACCCGCAGGCGCCCTCTCTTTCACCAGCTCTCCGCGCCAGGCCCGTTTGTTGCCTCGCCCTGATACACCTTATTCTCCTACCCTCTTCCCCCAATCCTCCTTTCAGCCCCTCCTGTCCTCTCTCCACCGAACTCTATCGGTGGCCTATACCCACCCA
>NT_176547.1:219412-249297 GCF_000188095.3 Bombus impatiens | reverse complement strand
CTCCCGCCGCATCATCTTCGCTTTGCTTCGCTTTGACTCGCGCTTTTTTTGGTACGCTTTACTTAGCGCGCTACGTCGTTGTTCGACGCGTTGCTCTCTTTTTTCCCCCGACACCCTTACTGAATTTCCAGTTTCCCCTTCGCGATGTCCCCGGTCTTCTGCCACCACCTCGCGACGGCACCGTAGGGCGAGGATAATTTCGGCCGAATATGGAGCACCTCGAACGAGCAGAGGGTGCCTTCGCGGGAATCATACCGCGGCGGTCGCCCCCAAGATCGATTAATCTCCATTACAAACTGTTCTAACTGCGTGCCACGGTTTTGTCGTCGATTCTAATTACCCCTCGTTAGCGGGCGCACCCCCTGCCTCCTTCAGCGGGGTTCTTTTCGCGACAGGAAAAAACATCGGGGAGAATCGATGATTCAGTTGATACCGTAAGTGAATAGAGACGATGCTTGGGTCGACGATTCAGAACCTCTGGCTCGTAGATCCAGCAGGAACAAGAAGGGACTCTTCAACCGTTGGGAACCGTTCATACAGTGACACAAAGAAAAAGGGAGCGAAGCAAAAACCATAGTACAAGGACGAGTGCTCTCGAGCAGAGCCCGATATGTTTCTCCGGGAGAAAAAATATTCTCTTCGGTATCATCGACAGCGGTGGTGGCATGGTGAATGGGGAAACGTTGCGATAAAAAAACCATGCTCGAGTAGCTGGCGGTAAAACGCAGAGACACGGAGAAGAGGCGCGGATGAATTCTTGTCAGGAGAGAGGAGAGAACAGAGAGGGGCAGGGCAAGAGTGGGTAGCGTGGGGACCGAATAAAAAGTACGGAGAGCGTGTTAGTCGTGATCCGACAAGCCGTGCGTGTTCTGCAGCTTTTCGGCCGACAGTTTGGATCCCAGCAGACCCGCGCCAGCTCTCCCGTTCCTAGGCATGACGGGTATAAATTATGCCGCTGGCCTATTTACATGGCTGCCATCCTGGCCAACTCGACCCGGTCGCTCTTCATAGCAGAGATACCTACTTACGTACATACGTACGTGTGTGGTCCTCTGCATTCGGCTCGCTCGATCGTCGTGAGAGAAGGAGGGTGGAGGGGGAGGGGGTTAAAACCGATTCACGGCCAACCAGAAAAATTCTGGAAACCGCGCGACAGGATGGACGTCCTACTAAAAGCGAAGAACGTGGTCACGCCACGGCTGCCTGACAACCGTGCTTCCACCTGTGCAACGTGAAGCTTTATTTCGGCTAAGATACGAGGTGCGATGGTCGTGGTCGAAGACGATCAAACATTGGCTTGAGACGAATTCTGCTAGTTCGTGGTTTTATGTATTTTCTTATGATTCGCGAATAATGATAGTAGGAAGATTAAAAACTGGCGGAATATAAAGTAGTAGAAGTAATAAAAACAGAGTAATTTAAGAATTCGGAAAGGGATGACGACTAACAAAATTTGCATAGTAATTCTAAGAACAGTATAGTAATTCGTCTGGTAATTCTTAGTATTTGAATTTCATTAAAAAAATGTTCTTTCTTAATTCTTGAGATATGGTAAGTATGATAGAGAGATATAAATATTCATACAGAGTATAGAACCGTATGCGTGTGATATAGATTACTATAATGCATAATCATGTTTATGTTTTAAATATCGTCCTGTCTAGTAAGTAGATCGCGAAAGATTGAAGATTTGAATTAACCAATTTGTATTAACGAAGCTTATGATGGAATGCAAGCTTCCAGCCGAACATGATATCTTCTTAAAATATGATAAATTCTGTTTAAAACAGTACAAGATTATTTTGGTGGAACGTGATGTTTGATTTGATAAATGATCATTATTTGAACCTCATATTCCTCGAACTCGTATATCACATTCTATAGGATCATTTATGAAGATGTTTGAACGTCAAACGATTAACTGTATTGTATAGAAACTTTTTATAAAAATAGTATTATTTTGTTTGCCATTGATCGGACATTTCTCGTGTAGTATACGTTTGCTTAAAATAAAAAAAATAATATGGTTTTCTCAGAATCATACAAATCGTATGAACATCGTGTAAACATTAGCGAGACGTCAAAATAAAATTTCACCTACTCGTACTCATATAATGGATTATATGCAAACGAGCTTTTTCCCTTGTCCCATATCAACATATATGCAAGAAAAGTGTGTAGATCATAAATTCTCTGGTCTCAGAGGGTGAGCAAAAAGATCTTATGAATTTTTAACAATAAGTGACAGTGATATGTGCTCCGAGCTTTTGAGCGTCGGTAAACAGTAAGAAACGCGCGAAAACAAAGTAGCTCCGAAAATAAAAATCGATTCTCGTTGAACTCAAGAAGACACGAACAGATTACTACACGTGCAACCGAAACAAATCACAGAAAAGTAGAGTAAAAGAAATCTTGTCGTTACTTTCGTTTTATCAACATTTTATCAACATTTGAGAGTTATTCTATTGATTTCTATACTATTTGTAAAGCTACTATAATTATGTCGTCGATCTTATTTAATTAAAGAAATTACCTTTACAATCACGTTATCGTTATCACGCTACTTTAACGAAAATCCGTTTCATAAAAACTCAATAGCTTACGTGAGATACATTTTAGAAAAGGTCAACAAATTAACTTTAAAAGGCGAGAGATCCAGCGTCGTCTCTTATTTCTTAGTCAGATTTACTCACGCTCATTTCCATGAAACTTCCTCTTTCGTCAACTCTGGTATTAAAATATTACCAGGTGAACACTGGAAAAGCGAGCGGTGCTCAAAAAGGGACGATTTCGCTGAACGTCACTTGCTGGTGCAGTTATCTCGTTAAGGAAGGAGCCATGGCCGGGAAAGGGAAGAGGAATGAAAGAAAAACAGGTAAGGATAGAGTAAAAAATTGGCGAAAACAGGGAAGAACGTTCCGATGGCGTTTAACAGCCCTGAGGCGCGACGATTTTTTTCAAAATATTTGCTTTCAATTCTGTAGGATCAGGGCACCGAGTGCAATTTGCGATTTTCAAGCGCCTATCCCGCGAGCTTTAGTTTCAAACGAGAAAAGAAAGGACGTGGACGATGAAAGAAACGACGAAGAAGGACAGAGGAAACGGCGCAGAGAGAAAGGTCGGTGGGAATGAAAAGAGAGAAAAAGGCGGCGAGGAAACGCGAAAGAAAAGCGAGAAAAATAGACGGAGGCGAGATGTATCCGCGCATTCCATTTTCCGTGTCTTTCTTTTCTGCCTCTGCGCCAACCAGACAAAGGTTCTTCCGGAACTCGCAGCCAGGTATTCTCCGGACCAATTAGAAACGGGGTGTCAAATGGAAACTTCGAATGAATAACCACTTTCCTCGGGGATGAGGAAGAATTATATTCTCGCCTCGTATCGAAAACGAAACTGTGTTGCGATAAATACGTCGGTCGACTGATCGCATTGTAATCGTTAATCGTCTCGATTGAACGACTGGGACGATTCTTCCGTTCTGGGGTTCAAAAGGGGGAAAAAAACAACAGAAGTATCGAGAGACGAACGCCGTGAAAGAGAGACAATCGACTTTTCGTGCAAAAGCAAAATGATCCGCGAAACTGGGTTACGAGACACGTAGATCCTATTTCCTGGCGTGTCCCATTGTGAGCAGCAAAAACTGGCAAGAAAATGCTGCCACTTCGATCTTCCACTTCTCTAACGATACTTTGAATCGTTCGCGCCCAGCGTCTTCTTATTCGCGTGCTTCCGATCTCCGGCTCGTTAAATATAGTCCACGATCGCCGAAACGGGGCGACTATTTCTCTGCGGGTGAACAATGGCCGCGACATGATTGATCGATCGACAAAAGAAAATTTCGAGAAAATTTTAACGCGGAACAAGTAGAGAGAGAATTTGAAATTTTTGGTTATTCTTCTTCGAGTTAACACAGGAAATTGAATATCGACGTGAAATATTCGTTCGCTTATACGTTGCACATGTTATACAACTCTTGGTGTAACTTAAATAGTTTCATTGAGAACGTAGAAGAAAAAAAGCAAGAAATTATTGCACGGAAAATCAAAGAGCAGTCAGCTGCTTTAATTACGGGACATTCCAAAAATTATTCCCATTTCTCGTTCAGTGTGTATAAAATCACGTTTATTCCTCCAATTCACTGACTTCGCCTACACAATTCATCTGGAATAGAAAACCCGAACCTACGCGATCTTTTATTCCAGGCACTTGTTATTCGCACCCACGCTTTCGCCGAACATTCACCCCTACGGGAAACAAAAGTTGTTGTTGCATTATAAGCTGTATTCGATATATAAGCTGAAAATTCGAGCGAATATAAAACAGAGACGATCTTCAAGGCATAACCTGCTGTATTTTATTTGGAACCGGACCAAAGCATACATAAAATAACTAATAAAAATAGTCAATAACGAAACAATTTTACACGATCGAACGATTAATCGTAACAGTCGAGTCCCATTACAGTACCAATAAAAGACCAAAATTTTCTGTATAACACACATAACGCAATTCTATAAAAGATGTCTACGAATTTTCGAATACTTTCTATTTGCCATAAATTTACAGGTCTCTTTTTTTAGAAAGCTTGTCGATTCTATCGCCAAATTTTACCAAGAAGATCGTCTATTGTAATAGAAATAATAAACGAACCACGACCTGAATCGCATCAAAGCGATTAAGGTGGAAAATAAAGTTTACAACGTCTCGTGCAGGCGTCCGAAATTGGATCGATGAGAACGCCGTCTTAAATGGTCGCTGAAATATGTAAATTGATAAACGGGCCGCTTTAAATTTGTCAAATCGTGTTTCCTCGGCATTCGATTGGCCGGAAACCGATCCTGGATCGTTAGGACCAGTTCCCGGGGACGGAGATATGGTTGGCTTGATCACTGCCACTTGGCTCAATGAATTAATTACAGTTAATTGGCAATTACCACCTTGCACCGCCTCGCGACCCTGATAGGTTGGCGCAGTGACGCTGCGGAGGAAAATATATTTTCTTCGTAATGCGATCCTGCGCCCCGGTGTTCCGCGTTTTCTGGCCCCGAATTGATTTAATAAACGCTTAACATCATCCTCCCCTCGCTCTTCTATCGCCCTGTGGCTCTCTTTTTCTCCCTCAATTTATTGGATTGACAAGTTATTAATTCGACAACGAGTAAACCGTGCCGAAGTTATTTCTGTAACAAGCTTTATTTATAATTACTTTTATCGATATGATCGCTTAATATAAAGTTTCATCGATGGAGATGACGACGAGAGACTAGTTACCCGAGAGGAAATGAAAATCCTGTGTGCACGGGGTGAATGGCGTAATTTACCATAGTTCTCTTTGTTAGCAGCGAAGTGATACTACTTTTCCACTTTTTTATTTTCTTTCTTCGATGTTGTTTTCTGTCGCTCGATACCGGACACAAGCGGCTCCACAAAGGCCAATTGAACTGATTTTTCAATTAGAGCGATATCTTTCGAGATCTATGCAATTTCCACGACACAATTTTCAATTTAACCGCTAGCACTCGAGGTGACGCGTCAGTTGAAAAAAAGAATAGGAACTCGAAAATATTAATTAGATAATATTTTCTTAATTAAGTGAAACCAATTAACTTTCGTTTAGTATGGCTTTCCTCATTCTCGTGACGTCTGGTTATATCAAGCACGGACCATTAAATACAACATTTGAATGGGAAAGGAAAATAAATTTCGTACCAGGTTGGAAACAACTCTCAGTACAAACTATCATGTGTCAAAAAAGAAAAAGAAGGAAAAAGATAAGACGAAATGAAAATTATAGGAAACCTAAGAAATATACACTTATTTTATTATCCAACGAGATATATTAAACAAATTATTAAAAAATTACTTTGGAGAAATTATCGTTGAGAAAGGATATTGAAATTGCGACCCATTAAGACCAAAGATATTTTTTAATCTGCCGATCCAACAAGGATGATGTAGTAAAAAAAGGACAGTCACTCACTGTATATCAATCACGTTACCCATGTCACCCATTACAATTACGGTAAAACTCCGTTTATATGAATTTGATGAGAGATAATTTACACAATTCCAGTTCATATAAAAGGAATTTACGTTCAAATAAGTACCAAAGACGAAAATTCCACTCAAATAAACGGAGTTCATATAAACGGGATTATACTATATTATTTCTTATATTATATTAGACTAATCGTATCTTTGTTAACAGAATTTAAAAAATGCAACCTAGATAGAGATTTGTTTCGCGTATTAAATATTAATAACGCGTGTTTTACTCTACTTCGTATACTTCTTGTGTATTTCTTTCCAAACATTCTACTTATTACGACTCACTTCTGCATAAAGTCAGTTTAACTTTAGTCGGTTTACAATCGATAATTTAGCATTCCACAATCTACGTAACGTTTTCTTTTCATTGCCATAAAATAGATTTGTTCGTTAATAAATAATTAAACCCAACGAATTACACCCAATAAACGTAGTCGTTCTCTTCCAAAAAATACTCGACGAAGGAAAGTCGTCTCAAAACAATTCCAAATGTCTCAAAAACGAAAAGCTCTCGGTGTCGAGATCGGAACGAACCCGAGTCGACGATAAAACGATTTCACGGGGCTATGAAAAGTTGGAAAGAATATGTAAAAAAGTAACCGCGAGGAGAGAGAGAAAGAGACAGGAGTAAAAGAGAGGATTCGAAAGGTGAGTAGACGAGATACTCATTAAGAAATACCTGCGACGGGACATATTCAAAGGGCGATGGTTTGTCACGTCATTAGGCCGCAGCCTAATTTACTTTTTCCCGCGTTTCGTTTCACTTGCTTTTCCTCGTCGGCGTCGTGCCGGCCTGGACGCGAATCTAAATTAAATCCGTCGCTGAAAAGCATGCCTGTATACATAAGGATCCCGACACTCGAGGACACATGAATGAAGAGAAGGACCAGCTCGCGCGTTTTCGCATTCACCGTCACGCGGCCACGTGTACGTGTGCGGAGGTCGCGCGCGCAACGCCACGTAACGTCGCCGATTCAGCGACGCCAAGGAGGCATGAATAAGCGGTATTATACTTACGAAGGTAACACGTTCGCTGTGCGTTAACGCCTCGACGGAAAAGTCGTCACGAGCCGCCTGACGATGTAACGAACGCTCGTGATACCCACGTGTGCACCTACTCGCTGTAACCACGTCCATTTCCGTTTCTGTTTATTCGCCGATGAAGCTTTGCCGGTCGTTTGTCGCTTTCTCTTTGTAGTCGAAGAATTTTTACGTTTCACGAAATCCATTGGGAACATGGGCTGGAAGAAAGAAAATAGAAAATGTAGAGATTATCCCGTAACCGATGGTGCGATCAGAAACGGATGGATTTACGTGAAAACTGAGATTGAAAAATATGGAATAACATTTTTTGATGCGAGACAGTGTTTATGAAAAAATCGAACTTAAATATTTGATTTCACTGCGCTCGGATTTTGCATATGGACTGAGATTACATAAAATCGACCGTGCATTTTAAAGAAACTATCATCGCAAAATTGTGTTCGTAAAAATGAAGAGCACAATTAGGAGTTCAAATGGAAAACATCTTTAATCGTTCTGAAGTAATGAATTTTATCTTGCGCGAGTATTAGTACTATTCTATTGAATATTTCCCATTGCTCAATGTGATAAGTACAAACTTAGATACGAGATAAGTAGACATAGATAAGTATATGCTAGGCAAATACTTGAAGTCAATTCGCTAGAAAATATATGTATCAACAAATATAAAATCGTATGCTTGAATTAATTTCAAGTCGTCTAGTTCAATTAATTATATGGTCAAGCAGTAAAATGTAAGTTCTAAGTAGTACAAGTATAGCGACGTCGGACGGTACTGCTTTAAGTAGCTCGAATCTATCAATATCAGACGTGTACGATTTACAACTCTTAATGGCCGTTTATAAATGCTTTAATTGTTAAGTAGCATAAATGAAACAATTGAAAAGTTATTGAGAGCAATTTCAATTTCAAGTAGGTAGTATAAATCTACCAATGCAACGTGCAATTATATAACAAGCTTGCCCTATTCTCTTTGTAGGATTAAACGCAATTTCCAATTTTCTGATTATCTTCTACGAAACGATACTGCCCATAATTAACATAACACGATATCATCATCTCTTAACCACCTTCTATACATTTCCAAAAACTATACATCGCTACCACTTTCTCGTCCCGCACTATATCCTTTCCGTGTGTAACAACGTATCCGACCGTCAGGATTAGAGTCAACACGATCTAAAGCAGCTTATCAACGTGATTAACGCAAAACCGAGAGTGAGAGAGGCTTTGGGAATCGAGGGTGATCGTTAATTAATAGGCTTGTGAAATTCAGCAGCGATCTTACGAGCTGCTTGCCAATGAACGAACCGAACGAAGGAACGAACGTCGTCCGAGAAATTAATCAAACATTAAACCCCATAAATTTTGCGAGCCCTCCATCGCACATTAAATACGATAAAGTCCGTTGGTGGCTAAGCTATCCAGGCGGTTGTAACGTGATTAATTAATGTACCCGGTAAAGTCGACGCGTCGAAATGAACACACGTAACCGATGTGCTCGCAATTAACAGAATTATGCTTGCCGGTGTCTGATACTCCATTAACAGAATCGATCAATCGTAATGGCGGTGAAGTGGCCCGCTCCAAGGCCATCTTATCCCATGTTAGGAGCTCGCAAGGGTTAAGCACCGGAATTATGGTGGCGGCGATAATTAACCGTGAGGTTTCGAGGTACCAGCTATCGAGTATTAATTAATTATACGCACGCCCGGTCCCCATTTTCATTACATCGATATGTCGATTATATATTCGCCTAAATTCTCGGAAATACATGCCGAATAGTCGTTAGATATCCGAGATAAGTCGATTTCACGGTGAAGAACGTATACCGTAGGAGGAATTTCGGAGATGATTGTAGCGGAACCGTGGCCGACCAGATTTATTCGAACCGATGAGCGTTTATTATGCGTTTTGATTAAAAACATTGAGTTGCTAAACCGATATCTGTCAGACGTTAATACTTTAAACTGGCTGATACTTGATATTTTACCCTATCTAATTTATATTCAACTAGTTACAGCTGTGCATAATTTGATTACAGCGATTTCAGTTTTCCTACGTAAACTATAGGAGCACAATTTACAAGTGAAAATAAAAACGATATTACACATGCATAAAATCTTACTATAAAGTTATAAGTAAATATTTACCTTTTTCTTATTTTTATTTATAGACTATGCTTCTGTAGTCCGATCAGAAAAATTCAAGATAACCTGTATTGTCATTATTTTATATCCAATGATTTCTCTATACTGGTACATTTCTTTCTCGAATATGTTTTATATCCTACAAGAGACAGGAATAAGATAAATAGATCCTGTGGACAGCTCTTGTATTTTTCGGTTTATATAATAAAACAATGTTTCCTTTCGTTCCTTTTCCACTTACAATACATGATATTATTCCCCAAAATAATTTCCATTTATTCAGAAACATTCTCCTAATATCTGTTCAAATTATACACATATATGTATCCATTTTGTAAAATTCGATCGCTTCTTTTATAAAGAGTTATGTTAAATAATTTTGTAGAAGCATTCCCAATGAGCTGTATGCTGTGTTTAAGATTCGTTCAACTCAAATAATGCAATGCATCCTATCACAAGGATAAAAGATCAATCTCGGTGAGAATATACGCTGAAATGATTTCTAGTTGCGCGCGTGAAGTTGTCGGAAAGATAGATACGCGATGTAAACACGCACTGTGTACATAAACTGTAATGAAATTTAAGGGAGCTCTGTATGATGTGTAACGAGATTTTGGGGGTGCAGCGCAACCGAAGTGGAGCTACTAGATCAGCGAGTTATTATTGCATTAGATGAAGAGTTGATGTTGGTACGCAAACTTGCATAGTAGCTGTTTTAGCTGAAAGTTTGTTGCTCTTGAAATCGTTTATTAAATTTACAATCGAGGATTTAACTGCCAACTAAATATGAAAAACGATTATCGATGGGAATGAAATTAATCAGGAAATTAATTAGGAAATTAATCAGAAATTCATAAAAGATAAAATAATATGACAATATAATGTTCAAAGAACGTAAAATAATATGACAATATAATGTTCAAAGAACGTAAAATAATATTATAATGTAATATTCAACGACGATCAAGGCAAAGTACAGGTCAGCGCAAGAGAAATGTCTAGATATTACGTACACGACCACACGCTTCTTAATATTCCTATTTGGTGACGGCTATTAGGCGAGTAAATAATCGTGCGAACTCTCGCGTTTCCATTTCTCTCGTGCTACGCGAAATTGTGCGGTAAAATGGCATCGTTCCAGCTCATTGCGTTGAGTTATACGTCGTTGGATCGAAGATACGAGTCCTTACGAAGTGTTACAAAATTAAATAATCATACGGAGCTGATATGTGACGAACGTTCCGTAAAGAGATCGTGAAATTTTAACGTTTTCTATAAATATAACAAACAACGAAACATGATAGGATATCATCGAATGTCTTAAAAATACCATAAACGCAAATTTATAGCAACTTGATACAGAGAAAGCGAACTAAGGAGAAATAATTGAATGGTTTGCCAAGAACCTCCGTAAGTTGCACCAAAGAGTTTAATTTAACAACGACCGCAGTTCCAACGGATAGTTAGAGTTGTTAAGCCGGAATGGCGAAAAGGTTTCGCTTCTGTCACCGTCTCAAGGACTTTCGAGATTATCATCAGCGTTCTTTGCTGGAACACGGAAAAGCATAACCGTAACGAATCAAAAGGCATAAATCAGTAATGTTCCTTTTCATTCGACAAACCAGATTCGCGTGTAGACGACGAGAATTTTCCACGCAAACCTCCCAGAAAGATATGCGTCAACCGTTAACGAAGTTTTAATTAATTTTACGTCAGAAGGCTTTTTCTGCTGTAGCTCTTCAAAACAGAAGAACGGTGTATGTGCAATGACGGGTCAAGGCTTAAGAAACTTTCTTTATTTTTCCTGGCGAGAGAAAAGATCAAACTTCCTAGAGACGCCAAGCTAAGAATACTTCAAACATTCCTCCGTCAATTGTTTCAACTTTCGGATAATCGAAAACTTTGAAACGCCGCTAGAAAGGTGTAAACATAAATGAGCAGATGATGACAGGAACTGATAAAATTTCTTGGTAAGTAAAATATAACGCGCAAGAATAAACCATAATCTGCATAATAATAGGCGACGCGATGTATACTACTCGTATTACGGAATACGCGTTCTTTAAACATGCATGCATGTTTGAGTGCACGCGAGTATAAATTAAAATAATTAGCCATGAAACAGACGGATACATAAATGCACATAGCAGGTACAGAATGTAGGGAAATGACTCATACGAATAATACGAAAATCTACATTAGCACGATTACGTTAACGCGAACTTCTAAAATTGTTGTGACAACATCCGAGTCAGATCTCGCTAGGTAAAACTTAGATTCGTTGAGTTTTATTGGAACTTGAACCGTGTTGGTATCACTCTGTTGGCGTCAACGCGAAGAATTTATGACTTGGATGAAATTTCGGAATCTGAATGGAATTATTTTGAAATTATCATGCCGAATTAATAAGACACCAGAATCATGAAACCCAAGTAACGACATATTAAAATCTTAAAACTCGAATATTGGTATTCTAAAATTAGGGGTTCGTGCCATGATACATTAATGTCATGGGACTCAAATAACGAGATAATGGAGTCATGGGACTCTAAGACGCTATGTTAGAGTCGTTAGAGCAAGATGGTGACACAATAGAGGCAAGGGACCTATATAATAAAATACAGGAGTTATGGAACTTTGATGACATTCTGGATTTGGGATTGATTAGCAGCTTCCGCGTCCTCTTAGAAATATTTGTATGTACTTGTTACTAATTACTAGTTATGAAAATTACATTCTTGTTGAAGCACATAACAGGAACGCTTTCTGTTTTAATTTGCTTGTTTTATTATTCAAAAGAGAGCTTACCATATCAATTTTATAAAATAGACGACATGTTTTGTTGAACATTTGATCTTCACAAAACATAATTTTTCATAAGACCTTTTAATTTTACACAGTATCACGACTGCACAACATTTTTACTACCTTGACATTAGGTAAATAGTGCGCAGGCACGTTGGTGTACGAACAAATTTGAAAATGTACATAAAAGTAACAGAATATTTATTGTCACTTTACAAAGATCTATTGTCATTATTATATCTCTACAGAGATGATTATTCATGTCGTAGAGGATACTTTTGTGACTTTTACAAATGTATATACTCTATAAATGTTTTCTAACTTTTACGTATATCTTCAGATTTGTCTCTGACTTTAACAACATAATCCTGATAATCTCATTAGACAGCTAATAAAGTTTCAAAATATTTTTCATAACTAAGTAGTATATCTACATACATTACATTTTATTAATATTATATATTATATTACAGACATATTATGTCTTCTAACTTTTACGTATATCTTCAGATTTGTCTCTGACTTTAACAACATAATCCTGATAATCCCATTAGACAACTATCAAAGTTTCAAAATGTTTTTCATAACTAAGTAGTATATCTACATACATTACATTTTATTAATGTTATATATTACATTACAGATATATTATTATTATATCCATAAAATGTCTGCTATAATTCTACATTGGTGTTTCGATCTCACAACAATATTATATTTCTTACGCCTATCTACTCCTATCGTCGTAGTAGCTGAAATCTTGTATAATGTTAGGAATAGGATCTTCGATCTTTGGATACCGTGATAATACGCAAACCTGCGTATACGTCGAACAAAACCCCAAAGTTTCGATTGACTCTAGAAAGTCGCCTGCAGCTATGGGATCGAACTAAACCGCTGTTGCCTAGATTCGAAAGGGTGGCCGAGGGGGATAAATGAGAAGGAAGGAAAACGCGGAGGAAGCTTAAATCAATTCGGTGCATTCGCGCTGGAATACCCAGCAGGTATATTATGTACCTATTATCGGGAAAGCCAATCCACCGAATATCGTGGGCTTCGCGTATGGTGCAGGAAGCTCGATTTCCCCAATCGAGTACCAGTTAGTTAACTGCGACCCTTCTATGTCTCAGCTTGCGTTTGTAAACCTGATCAACCGGAGGATATTGTGAGCTGAATTCTCAGTTTACTTTCGTTCGCCAGATATTTGATTGGATCTTTGATCCAGTTACAATAAAAGTATCCAAACTTTTGTTGAAGTAAAAGAGCACAGACGTTTCAATTATAGTTGAATATTTGGAATTCCATCGTTGGAATGTTGCTATATATTTTGTACGAGTATAGTAGGTAGACGAGGAATAAACGAAACAGGAAACATTTCAACAGTTACAAACCAAAATAGCATCGGGTCTGAATTGTGAAGTCGAATATTAGATCGTCGTATAATTAACGTGGATTTTCTAAGAATCCAATTTTAAACAACGGAATAGAGAAAAAAGAATTTAGTTCATTAATCATTAATTACCGACATTTATATAGATATTTATTTCCCTTGCAGTTAAAATTCACACTTTGATGTATCATTGAGTTTTATATCAATTAATTTATTCTTGGTAGTTTAAAATCCAAAAATAATTTATATAAATTTAACAAAGAATTAAAGTCATTGTAAATAAAAATATTGTCTATTAAATCTTTTATTTGATTGTTTCTAAAATCACGAATAACATGAAATTAATAATAAATTATAACTGGTTAAAGCTAACATTGCCGGTACAGATCTTTAATAAAGCTATTTTCCTCTATTCGTATCAAATTTTAACGGATTTCACGCTTTCAGGTTAACATTTGCATTTAACGTATATGAATATAAATATATATAGAAAAAACCGTCATACATATGAAATAACCTTATGCGACACAAGAACCCAAGAAAATATCGGGCGGAAAATAAACTTTGAAACGTAGCTTGGAAAACGAGGGAAATCCAAGCGCACGAGGTGAGGAAAATCTCATCTGGTTGAAAAATCCTCACGTGTGTGTCGAGCGTTGCGATTTCAACGACGTCGCAGGAGATTCGATAACCGATTCAGAGTCGAGACGAGGGGACGCGAGCCACGATTGCCATAAAAGTGAACGACGAGTATCACGGTTGTGATACAGAATCGCGACGCGACGAAGGGAAAACGCAGCAGAGACGTAGGAAAACAGACGGTCCCATCGAAAAATCCCGGAGTGGCTCGTTGACGGGAGCAGCGGAAAGTAGTCGCAGGTCGGCACCACGTTGCACCGGCTGAATAATAAATACCAGGAGCGGGCACTGCGACCCCGAGAGTGGTCACAGATGCGCTAGGCTTAGGATGCACTTTACTGCAGTGCAGTGTCGCCGCGTTCCACGGCCATGTACGCCGCGTCCTCCTATATAATGCAACGTATGTGCCGTAAACCTGCTCCTAAGTATCCTCCGCGGCGCTACCTTTTCCTCGTGACGAGGCCGTTTCGATTCGACTCGTGTCGTACATCTTTCCCAGTATTTTCGCGGTTCTGTCTGAGGTTCGTAATCTCACCTTTACCGCAAATGCGTCAATTTTGCTTGTAAATGACGATAGTGCTTGCTCTGTAGATTGTCAGCATTCGAACTCACCCTGTAGTAAATAGTTGGTACAGTGGTACCGAAACTTTTTTCGTGCCCTTAGCGTATCAGAATTTTTTCATAGCGCATGAAATCAGAAGGTAGTTCCACTTAATAATTGTAGCAGGTAGTTGGTTAAGTTAAAGAAACGAACGATGCACGTATCTGAAAATGGGAAATCGTTTGTAAAAAATGTGTTAAATAAATACAGTGGCTGACGAAAGTATCCGAACATTCTTCATAAAAGATTGTCCATATTGTGCACGTTGTATAAAATATTTTGAACTTTCATTGGCACTGTAACGAGTCACGACTGTTATATCGGTCGAATTTGAAACCAATCTGAAAATGTTCATAGAAAGCACAGGATATTTAAATTGAGGATGAGTGAAAATGTATATTTCTATGTCGTGGAGATTGCTTTGGAATAGAATTGAGGTCGAAAGTTTCCCGTTGGTCCAAAGATTGAAATTCTCCGAGATTGTTATATCAAAAGCTAGATAACCGGCAGGATACGTGAGAAATATTTGCCTTAGAGAAGAAGAACAAAACTTAATTATGAATATCGAAGTGGAATCAGACTAATAGGTTCCCGATTAAAAAATTGCGGTAACGAGCGGTCGGAGTTTAATTTCCTACGAAGTACAGTCCAAGAAAAATAGTTTGTTGTTAAAAGTTCAGAGGCAAAAATATCGAAGAATTGCGCCGGCGGTAAATTTAGAATGAGTTCTACTACATAGACAGAGTTAGATCGATTCCGGTATGGTATCTTGGATAATCTGAAAAGTTTCTTGGATTCGGAGTCTCTTAAACTGGAAAACTTATCCGAGTCGACACAGGGAAAGTTCTGCTGATTACCTGCTGATTAGACGCAAACTTGAGAATTTCATTCGCGTTGCATGCAATTTAGTAACAATCGTCGATAACACAAGACACACGCCGCGTTGTTACAATCGTTAAATGTTAGTTGTCATTTTTCGAAATAATTAGCCCTACATGAATAACTAATTTCTTCGTCAGGTACTTCATAAAGAAATGCCGATCTTCTTCTTTGTATAGTTTACCTCTGGCAAATCGATTAAACCAATCATAATCCCCCAGCAGTCATATTGAACACAGATTTCCCGTGATTCTACTTGCACAGCAGAAAAGAGAGCAAACAATCGGAAGAAAAGCCATAAAGTGTAATAGCTTCGTTACGACACGTTCCTAGTGACACACCCATGCCACACCGCTCCCATTTCTAATAAAACAGCGATTTTCCAAACGAGAATGGTGTAACGTGTTAATTAACGTGCGATTAACAATTTCTGTTTCAAGGAAAATAAATATTTCCCCAGCGATTCAGCTTCGAGTGAAACAATTATATTTTCACGTATAAGTGTCCGAATACTGTGATCGATTTCTTTGTAACAATGTACGAATTCAACAAAATGTACAAATTAACGATTAAAAGAAATACTAGGCTTTTATTGAACGAACAGATTATAAATACAAGTCGTCCATTAAAAAATGTATGATTTTAAATATGGTTATTTGAATTTAAGACAACTACATATCTTTCTACGAGTTAAAACAAATCTTCTTTATTTGATTTATAATTTAGAAATGAAATAATCTGAAGATAAAGAGCTACTCAAGTAATAAAATAATTCCAATGATGAAACAATTTTATGTCAGAAATCATGGATACCAATTTTACTATTACGCATCGGCGCTTAAATATTAATTTTACCACGTCATAATATCCTATTGTATCTAATATACCTTTTATTCTACTACTCTATTATACTACGTTGTAACAATTGTTTTACCCGTAATTTCATAATCGATAGTAATAAGTTCGACTCTCTGAAGAATAATTAACTATCGAAATATTTCCGAACGGTTATGTAAATATTTCATTAGCGAGGGATGATAGCAATATTAAAAAAATTCCTAGTACCTTGATCTCCCTTTGCGTCTACCTTATACATAATTTTATCATCAATAACGATAAACTACGCCTTGTAAAAAAATAATGAAATATCCAGATATTTCTGAACGATACTGTGAATATTTCGTTAGCAAAAAACGATATTAATATTAAAAAATTCTTGATACTTTGATCTTTCTTATACGTCTACCTTACTTACACGTCATTTTATAACCAATAATAATAAATTACATTCTGTCCAAAATGATTAAATATCCACATATTTCTGAACGGTATTGTAAATATTTAATTAACAAAAAATCCTATTTGATATTAAAAATTTTCTATTTCTTTGAAATCTACCCTACAGTCTACGAATATCTTTCTCAGTGTAATAAAAGCTTCGCTTCTTAACTTAACCGCTGTGGGCCATCGGTAGATTACGGTAGTACGAAACGTGTTGGTCGTCGGTGGAGGATTTTAACCAACAATTAAGCAAATCCCCACGAGTCTCTCGTAGCACACTCTGGCGTCGCGGCATTTTCTTTTCAAGCAACAACCAAAAGTTGAGTACGAGCAAACGCGACGGCAGAAGAAAAAAAGAGAAGAAAGTGGCATGCACAACACCATGAGGGAGGTGTGCCAAAGCGGAAAGGGTGGCGCGCGGGGTTCAAGAGAACTCCAACGGCTTGGGACGAGGAACGCCAATGAAATAACGTAACTGAGTACGTACGTGCGACGGATAGAAGTCAAATGGAAAATGAGAGTCACGCGATGCCACGTCGCACTGCACCACGCAGCGGTTAGGCGCGTACGTTTCTTACGTGTGTGTACACTGTGCACGTGCTCGTCAATCCGTTGCTACTTCTTCGCATATCACCGCACGGGATAACAGGACTCGACTATATTCGACAGCGATTATATTCACGTTGAAACTACTCGAAATTTATGCAAATTTGACAAACAAATTTTTAGGTATCTCTGAGCAATTATTTACGACTGATATCATTGGCGAATTATATATCGTAAGTTATACAGGGTGGTTGGTAACTGGTGGTACAAGCGGAAAGGGGGTGATTCTACGCGAAAAAGAAGTGGAAAATATAGAATAAACATTTTTTTCGTTTATTTTTTTTTTAATTTTTCCATCGAGACAACGATCTACAGTGAGATCCGTTATAACGAGACGCGATAAAGTGCACGCGTACCGAGCGAAAATTCAAAGTGGATTTTCTCGAAAACAAAGCCTCAAACGAAAAATTTTTATTCTATATTTTCGACTTCTTTTTTCGCGTAGAATCACCCCCTTTCCGCTTGTACCGCCAGTTACCAACCACCCTGTATACTTCTCTGGTACAATTTTACGATTCGAAATTAAATTGCAGATCAATTTCAAAGTCAAATAGAATATTCAGCAGCCCCTATAATTTGTAAAATTTGCTCCTAAAACTTTATTTATTTCATCAACAAACTTGCCAGTAAGTGAATTTCTTAGTACGGAGAACTTGTAACTTGTGCAATACTGTTATCTCAATTATTCAAAAAGGTTTTGGTATCCGTGGTGCTGATAGATTTCTACGGCTTTCAACGATAAATTTCAACAACTTCTTGAATCTTATAATGTAACAGATTTAAAAGATAGGAAAAAATGTATAGAAAGAAGAGGAATTTAACTTTTCGAGGTCTTACAGAAGGGAATTTCTTCTTAAGTTTCAGTTCGCGAGGATATTTTATATATAAAAAATAATTAGGGTAATGATACAGTCCATAATAGTGCAGGGAATTATACATATGTGCCTGCGTATAAAAGATAATAATTAGGGTAATGATTCAGTTCATAATAATACAAGGTGTATTCACTATTTTAAACTTGCAATATTTCACGGAACTAAAATATTAATTCTAAACGAGCAACCTATCTCTGATAGGTAAAGGAGATTGAATTTTGTTTTTGACTTTTGAATCGAGTTTAGATATGTCTTTTCGAATCCCCAACTATGTGTACAATGTACTCTTCCGTTTAAAAATACATTCATTAACTTTAATAAAACTCTTATACCTATTGTATATGTTGAGTTTGAACTATGTCAACTTCTTAGTAAATTTCTTAATGTATCAATATCGTATAAAAAATCGGTTTTTTAATTTTTTCAACAATTAGACTTACAAAAAGATATAGTAACTAACTTAGCACCTATGTACCTGTCACGAAATTGAAACATCATTAGAACACTATTTCTACAATCTTTAAACAAATTTAAAATACTTTACGAGATCTTTTCGAATCATTCTATATAAACTATTGTCATAATACCGATACCGTCCTTAGTTCTTACGAATTTCAATGGTTTAATTTTTTCCTACTCTCATTCGATCCTATCGAGTTACAATTTCGATACGAAATAATACTTAGAAAATAATCGAACAGACAGCAGATGAATTAATTGAAGTTGAAATATCACTTCACGTTCTCGTGTCTTGCCACAGTCTCTTAATATTCTTCTTGCGTCAGCTTTGCAATTTTATCGTGGCAGCGGTAGAATTTTCGTCTACAACAGCCAATCAAGGATAAGGTCTACATTCGTATAATATTTTTTACGCCAAATTACCTCCTAAACAACCTCTCGAAGTTTTATACACTCGCTGGGAAACACCGTGTGTAATTCAGGTTTTTGACAGTTCGCGAGCTCGAAAAAACAAAAAAAAAAAAAACAAATATACGGTAGCTTTTATTTGGAACGAGGCAAGTCTTCGCAATAACAAAAGGTAGTTACATGGATGTTTTGATATCACATAGACCGAGGTGAACGATGAACTCGCGCGAACCGGATAGTTTTTATTGCCGCCTCGTTCCGACCGTAGCAATAAAGATAAATAAAATAAATTCAAGCGTGCGATTATTATTCGAGCAAGTCGGCCTTTTTTCCCGTCGCGATGAGAAATTGCTGAACCCCCTTTTTCCCCGGCCGCCATGAGTAGCGCACATTTTATCGCGGTATCAGGTTAAATCGTACAATTGCCTGAGTATTAAATTAAAAGAGGAAAGAAAGAGAAAGAGAACGCGATGGACGAACAAAACGATCACGAAATATCGCGATTTCGATGAACGATCAAACACAGCGTTCGATTTACATACTGAATTTATATAAACCGAAACGTCTCTGAAATATCGTGCGCAACGTCACGATCGTACGATTAACGTAACAACGAATAACGGGACAGCTAAATTCGACCCTCCCTATCGAACAGTAACAATCTATAACATATATATAGGACAATTTATACGTGTATCGAAAGATATACGCGAATGATTCCATCCCTGTCAGCTCTGTCCCAAGCGAAATACGCAAGACGACGTAACGCGCTAATACCTTGATTAAATCCCATTGAAGGTATAGAATGTAACGTGTCCCGCGGAGGCGGAATTTCACCGTACAGAATTTAGTTGCCTGCCGGTTACAATACGCGGGGCGGTTGTTCGTGTACGTACACGGCCGCAAGGTAATCCGATGGCATTTTCGTGGAAGCTAACTTCGCGACAGGTAAGAAGCTTAAAACGCTCTCTCTAGCCCTCTGTGCAAAGCGTCGCGACACGAGCAACACGAATACGTTTTGACGAGTTTCGTGCACGGATATCACGCGATAAGCATCGTCGAATCGCTGTCGGCTGCAGCTAAAAGTAGATCTACCCGGTCGTCTACGGTATCGAACGATAGAAGAAAAAGAAGCAAAAAGAAGATCCTTAAACTGAAAGACCGGGCTCGATCGGTCTGAGTAATTGTCTTCGTTCGTTCGATCGATCGATCGATCGAGCATTCGTTATCGCATTTCTCTCTATTTAATTATCGTTCGACCAACGGCTTCCTTCTCTCCACTCTCGCGCAACTTACCTCTAATAATGATCACTTACCAATACTTTCCATTTAATGTCCGCAATTATCTCTCTCTCTCTCGTCCTTTCCTGCTTCTATCACTTCGAACGATTACGTACCACACACAGAGCGCATTTCATGAATTTTCGATACATTAATTATGCATGTTGCTACACTGGTCTATTAAGGTCAGATTTCGACAATAAATTTTAGCAACCCTCTTGCCAAACTTCTTTTAGTCTGTATCAGAGACTCTCGAACGCCGCCGGTTGCTGATCGACCAGTTCAGTTCGCTTAGCGATCGCTGAAACGGTTAAGATCGTTCGAGCAAACGAAGGTCGAATGGTTGAAGACGAAATGCTGGAGAGGGGGGACAGAAGAGAAGGAGGAAAGGGGGTAAGAGGGACGCGAAACGAAAGGTAGATGCGGGACAAGGGGGTGGGTTACCTTATCGGACGAGCCGCCGAGCCGTGAAATCGATAGCTCGATACTTTGCGCCGTCGCGCGCGGCCTCGTTCCGGCGTGAAATCCTTCTAACGAGTTTCCGCGTTTTCTGAAGCCACCCCAGCACTCATGCCCTACCCTTCTCGCCGGTCCTCCGCGATCTATCACTAACCACCTTCGATACTTTTTCGAGCAATCCATTTCTCCGACTTCTCTGAACGGCACTACGTTCCTTTTCGCAGCTTCTCGGGTGAGTCCTTGCACCATCCGTGCCGTACTTCTCGCACTTTGCGCTACTTCCGTGTTGAACAACGTATGTGATTCGTACCGGGGTAGTAAATCTAAAGGAGAAGTTGCAATCGTACGACGGTTTTTCGAGGTAAGAGTTAATTCTTAGGATTAAATATTTATCGCACGGGTGGTAAACGAGATGCGTTTTTATTTTGTTGTTGCGTTATCGAAAGAAGATACATTTTTATATTTTCCCATTCGTGAATTCAATACGGTTAAAGAACTTCCAAGGTAAAACGCAAGAATATCGATATTTCAAACGTTACGATAGAGAAATCAACGACTGGGGATACTACGTCTTACTTATGCACGGTTATACTACTGAAAGCGCTGCATAGGTATACATTGCTATGATATACAGAACATCTTAACAAGCGAAGCAATGATTCCTCGTGTAAATCTGAATCGAAAGCGTAGAATAACGTTTTTGGATATGATATCGAACTGCATTTGCGAGAAAAACAATTTTGAAGGCCTATCCGGTACACGTGTACTGGCTGTAAGTTTTCAGTTTACAAAGCTACTCGACGTATTTATAAACATGAATAACGTCATGATCATTATTACACTATCGATTCGTACAAACCATCCCATGCTTTTGTATTTGACTAAAATAATCTCATAGATAGGGATATGACTGTTACTCTAAAAAATTAATTTCATTATAATCGACAGCTAAACAAGATAACTGGTATTTATTATAACTGATACAGGCGATGTGTCGATCAAACTTTACGCCACCGCTGCTTCTAAGTGTATTTTCGTACTGTTAAATATATCGAAACTCTACTTCAACTTCATTCGTTAAATATTCTGAAACACGTGCGGTAACGCGAAAATTACTTTCAAATATTCGAAATACTTTATCGGATATCTAATCGTTTGCGCTAACATCTACCCAATAATCTGCACAGTTTGGATTGCCGAATAAAAGTAGAAGAGTAAACCATCTGAACGGCCACGAGTTAAACTTTCCACCTTGCAATTATTTTCCATGAGTTCAGCATCGTAGAGCTCGTTAGCAAGCGTTTTCCCTGCTGCAAGCTAGATTTCTTAATTGAGCTTTGAGAAAAAGGTCGGAAATTGCTATCTGGTTTTCAATTTCCTGTTATCAACTTCCTTCTCCTGTCGAACTCCATCCCCTCTCGCTTATCCAAGAGCCGGGGGAATGAATTATACGCGATAATCGAGCAAAATCTCGATTGTCTAGAGAATTGCAAGTATCCATTTCCGATAGTTACATCGAGGAGGACTTTGAAGTGGCGCGGCAAGAAGCACGCTACCTGTCGAGCGAGCACTTGTCGATAAGGAATCGCGATAAGACGACCGATAAGCTGGCGCCAATTGCGACTGGACGTTTCGTGAATCCCACAACCCCTCGCAGAAGCACGCGTTACAACTCCGAATAGAAACCAGATTCCCAACGGTAACGAGGAAAGTGTTACCTTTTCTCGAAGAAAATTCCTGCTGCAAGTATCAATGGTTACGCTTGTTCAAAAGG
Source organism: Bombus impatiens (assembly GCF_000188095.3). NCBI lineage: Eukaryota > Metazoa > Arthropoda > Insecta > Hymenoptera > Apidae > Bombus > Bombus impatiens. The sequence continues at coordinate 226,601 of NT_176547.1, read as the reverse complement.
ACGTTTATGACAAGCATTTGCGATAAAATAAATATCATTCGAGCAGAAAGAGAGAGTAAAGAAAAAAATAAATACAAGTACGGGCCATATGGACTTGAAAATTTGTAAGTTTACCAAAGAACACTTTATAAATGAAAAAGACAGTTTTCATGCTGGACATTGCTAAGTATAAATTAGCCTTTTGTTTGTTTCGGTGCATTATGTCTTCTCCACAAAACCAAAAGAAACTACGTACATTTGTCGTTATTTAGATATCCATAGAATTAAATATTATATCCGAAAGAATTATTATTGTAATATTATTAGAATATAAGATGGACAACAAAGGAACATCGTTTTATTCTAATATTAAGATTGGAATTACCTAGCATTGATTTAGGCGACGAAGTCTTGCTGATATAATCGTTAAATCGTGAACTCTAACCTGAGGCTCAGCGTTAGGAAATCTCAATAGGATACGGCACGATAGTGCCTTGCAGTCTCCCTCAAAGTACAGATAAAGTTACACCGCGATTCAATTCCAACGTGCAACGTGATTCTAAATGCAAAAGAAAGAAAGCCATACCTAATCGAAATAATTCGAGAAACTAATCTAAACCAAATTCACGTGAGAAGAAGAGGCAAAGAATAAATTGCACGAGACTGCACCGATTCAGTCTGTAAAGTCGAACTTACGATAACCGAGATCCTGCAAATCTTAGCGGACTCTAATCAAGCTCTATAACCTTAAGATGACTTCAGGGAAACCCATTGATCCCAAGATGACGTTAACCGGACCTTACTCCACTAGAATTACTCTAGACATCGAACGACCCACAAGTTAGAGACCGTTGCAACTCTATCGTGAGTGAAATTTTCAAGACTCGAGTCCTTCGGGACTGTTCAAGATTTTCGTTCTCATTGAATATTTGTGACGTCGCTTTAGGGATCCTTTCGGACTAAAATCGTTCGAATCTAACTTCTCGAGTTTAAAATTATACCAACGGAGTGGATTGAGTTTGTGGCGATCCTGCTCGATCCCTTGAGTCTCGAATGGTTTTAGCCAAAACTGTTGGTTCCGTGATAACACTAACTCTATTAAACGAGTTATAGCTAGAGATAATCGAAACCGACGATATTAGGATTACAACAGTCGACTCTTGTATTAATGTAAATACTAATCCTATACTTAAACGATACACGTACTCAAATAGTAGTTTAAATGAAAGTTCGCTGCTAATGAAACTTGGTTCACTGGTATTCGCTTAAATTCCAATAGAATTTCACCTAAATTCGAACGACCTAGCTTCGCCGCGCCTCGCTAACTCATTGTCAGCGCCTCGAGCTTAGTATAACATAAAGCTATTGGCGAAAACAATGAATAGATATAGCGAGATTGGACGAGAAATATCGTGACTTTTTTGTTCGTTCTCGCTAGATTTATCGTGTGTCCTTGTCCAGGAGCTTAGAAATATTCCTAGAAGAAAATCGCTATATGATATAGATAAAAATTGCTTCACGAATATTAGCATAACGAGCTTAGTGTAGCGCACTACCAAAGCGATTGACAAGGACGATAGTTATAACGAGAATAGGCGAGAAATAATTGTGTCTTTCTAGTCTGTTCTGATTATGTAGATTTATTCGTTTTTCTTGTCCAGGAACTTAAGAGTATTCCTGGAACAAAATCGCTGTCTGTATCGCAAAAATTACAATGCAAGCTCCCAATTCATTGGAATTTAAACGAGTACTGTTATACATACATATGGCGAGCTAAAAATTGCGGCAGTATTTTGTCAAGATTTTGAGAATTTGAATTGAATCAGATGTTTCTCAATTCTTACAAGTATCGTCCTTGTAGCTGTATAATTAATGAGTTTATAAATTAACTCCCCTAATTTTACTCATTTCTAATAACTTATAATTTTCCTCGTGATACGTTTTCACGGCTTCGGAAGATATAATAAATTTCATACAATAATAAGCTGTGACCGATGATTCTCTATCGGTCATATGTATATAGCCAATTGTACGACCCTGTATTGCGAACTAAATCGAAGCAACTCAATGTGGCTGATGTCTGATGTTTCAAAATCATGAAAACCACCATTAAAGATGCTTAAATCAGGTATCCAATATCAACGAGTACTGAAACGCAATACCAGTAAGCTTGGAGTTGTGAAACCCGAGAGGCGAGACCTCGGAGTCGCGAGACCGATTTCCCGATAACTTCTATTGTAGTCGTTAATACCGGCTACTTGCAATTTGTAAGATAACCTCGGTAAACGTATCTCGTTACCATCAGCGAAAAGAAACAATCACCGTTCCTCGATCCTCGTTGAGAACACGAGTAACACATTTCCCTGGCCTGTCGAACGAAATTTTCTCGGCTACCCTCTGGTATTTAGGGTGCGCGCCGCGCTAACTTTAATCGCATTCGACGCCGCGACTCGAGGTCAATTCCGGTCGAGGGTAAACCGTGCAAATAACAGGAAGTTAGTTAGTGGCCGTGCGGCTTTCGAGCGGCCTTCGAGCAGCCGCACTATAAACGCGAGCATAAATACGTCCGGATGTATCCGATGCGAGTTAGAGTCCGGCAATAGATCCACGAGATGCAACAGCAACAACAATCCGGCTCTGTTCGTGTCCATGTAACGTATACCTAACGCGTATGTAACGTGATATAGTGCTTGCTATATACAGGGTGCCTGGTAACTGGTGATACAGCTAAGGTAGGGGTGATTCTTCGTGAAAAGATGGATGGAAAACGTAAAATAATTATTTTTGTATGTGAGACTTGGTTGTCGAGAAAAAGCGTTTCTTATTTCAAGTTTCAATTTAATACACTTCTATTTCTGTATTTTTTTTATTTGTTTCTTATCATTGCTTATTATTTATTATCTACCAGTCTAGCTTTTTTGTTGTGTTTCATTTGGATGATTTTATAAATAAATATGTATCGCTTTTTAAAACGAATTTAAAAAATTTTTTAAATAAAAACTATTCGAGATATCAAACACGATATTGCACACAATTGTGTCTCTTAAGTTATACAACCCTTGTAGTATACTATTTGTATCTCTTAATTCTTCGAAAATAGAAACAGAAAATAGAAAATAGAAACCTTTAATTCTTCGACAAACCTGTTATCCGTAAAATATACCTCTTATTTAATAAAACATCTTTAACAGAGATTCGTCGCGTGGAAACAGAGTACACGTGTACCGAGTAGATTCTTCAAATCGTCTTTCTTCAACACGAAGCCTTATACGCAAAACCTTTGTCCTACGTTTTCGACTGTTTGGTCACCCTGTATAGGCACGTGTATATATACGTACATACATTTACGCAGAAGATGGTCGATGATAGCGTTGATGCACCCTTAGCTCTTTCATCCTTTTTTCCGCCCCGTTGTTGTACCGAAGAAGGAAGAAGGAAAACGGAAGGAGAGGAAGACGGACAGAGTGAAAGAAAGAACACAGAGAAAAGGAAGGAGAGGGGAAGGAGAGAAAAGCAGAAAGTTGGCTGGATGCCAAGCCTGTTGAGCGCCACGCCCTGGGGAAAGAAAAGCAAACGAAAAGGGGATGGGCTAGGAGGCTGGAAAATCATCGCTGCGATTCGAGCCAGGTGCCGATCGGCCGACCGTCCGACCGACCGCTATATAGCTATATACTCGCTCGACCAGGCCTTGTCGTTGCCTGTTGCATTCTCTGTGCTGAATACTTCCGCTCTAGGCGCGTCCAGAGGCTTTCCTTAGCATGTAGATGTAGCCGGATACTCGTCTTTCCTCCGATAAAACGCCAGCCAGTTTTCCGCGTTTTCTCTGCCGCGAGTTTAGCGCGCCCGGCAAATTAGGATGTAACCTGGCGCCTGTGCGGCCATTAAATGCCAGTCAGGAAAGAATAAAGCGGTGTAAACACTGTTTTCTTCTCCTTTTTTTTCTCGTTTGTTTTTCTTCCTACTTTTCCTGTCTTTCTTTTTCTTCTTTTTTACTGTTTTTTTTGGACATACACGCGTTACGTTACATTATCGTCGTAATGTACGAGTTTCAACGAGGGAAGGGAAGGAGGCGGCGGACTTTATTCGTTGTTTAAAGCGTGGAACGTAACACGAGCGTTATTATCGTAAAGTGTCTTTTTTAAGTGAGATAATTTGGAAAGAAGCTTCGAGATGCTGTTGGTTTACGGAGAAGAATACTAGCAACGGTGGCGTTAGTTTAATGCGGAGTTTGTCGCGGCTGAATTTTTCATCCTATACAACGTCCCCTCTTTCTATTCCGCGTTTATTCGTTTTTCTTTCAAAGGTATACGAACAGGAAGGGACCAAGAAAGAAAGAAGAATCGCGTTGCCGCCTTATTCGCTCGCTGTCCCTTTAAAAATAAAGGAGTTGCCAACGATTGTACGCAAAGTAACCGAGTTGCAAATTTCAGACATCAAGGTGAATTAGCGACTCGATGGTGCATTCTAATTTCTCTATCCTTCTTAAGGTGGCATTAATTCTTAAGTAGTCCCATGACTGTAGTAAATACTGATGGTAGTTGCCAGCAATAAATACTGCATAAAACACAAGTCCGTAAGCTTCCCACTAGGAGGATTCGTTTAATCTCTCTGTAACTGTTTAATACTTAAACAATCATCCCAGGAGAGCGTGTGCCGAGGATTAAGCAGAAAAAGTCGTTCGAAATTGCGACAGAGTAAATTATTTTCGATTTTAACGAAGGAAGTGAAAGATAAATACAGCGGTAATGAATTACTCGATTAACATATTGTCATTTGCAATTTCTTTCGCTCGGCTTTTATCATTAAACGCTGTTATTTAACGTCATAGTTGTGAAAGAAAATTCCAATAGCTCGCTTGAAAATAGAGAGAAAGAGAGAGACTATGTTTTTTGAACCAAAGAAATTTTTGTTATTCTTCTGAATTTTATAGATTATCGTCCTACTACGGTTTCCGCGCCTATCTTGTGACAATTATTTATATTTCTCAACAATAAAATTGATTTCTCGCAATTTTTGCGCATTAATTCACCGTTTGATCCTCGATAGGTCAACATGCTTAACAAACGCATTTATTCTGAAAAATTCATCCTTCCAAATATGTTGTAGAACGAATACGAATGCGTTATCTACTCATTTATCGGTTGTTTGCATAATGGATAATAGAACGACGACAAGGTCTGCACCTACACAGGTAGGATCTAGATAGGATCTCGACTACGTCTGACTGCCACCGATTTTATCCAACTTCGTGTTCGCGGTAAACGATAAGACTTCCGGTCATTACAAGGATTTTGCTATCCAGGAAAACGCGAACACAGCCGAACTTCTCTTCCTCGAGTAGACAGCAACCACCGTCTTTCGAGCGAGCAACCCTCGTGCATGGTGGCTGTAATAACAATTTATCGCGGGAAATAATCACGAACCGCGTCGGCTGAAACAAATGAAACCGCGTGGATTAGGAAATCGCAAAAAGGAAACGCTACGTCGCGCGTCCCGCGAAATATCGTGCTCCTTTTCTATACGGCCCTGAAAATTTATTATATGTTCGCGTTTCTCCAACGTATTACTCATTTCACGGCTCATAAGCGTCAGGGAGTCATAAACTGGCGAGTATCGATTGAAAAACTTGAAAAATTTCTGGCGGCAGAACGTTTGGTAAATAGAAAGACAGGAATATAGAATAAATATAGAGGATAATAAATATCGGAGAATAAAGTGGAACGTAAATAAATCGAGACAAAGGAGCACAGAAGCGAAAAGAAACGCAGATGAAATAACACGGTGCGAAGATGTAAAATAAAAGACAAATGCGAGAAACGCAGCGTAAAATGTAAAAATACGGTTTTTGTTGAATTTTTGTTAAATAGAACGAATGGAGAATAAATTTAATTGAAACCATTCTTGATGTTAGACACTCGACGTTGAATTATTTCTACGGTTTCAATAAAGCGCTTTAATTAGTGATTCACGATTATTCCGGTGCCTTCGCGGAGTTAAATTGGACAATCTTATTTATGAGGAACACGGATTCCTGGAGAACCAGAGACGCCTCGAAACGCCGGTGAACCGTGTCGCGTGATATTACGAAGTCAAGTTAGGGACCATGAAACGAAGGATAGCAATTGTACATGAACGATCCAGCTATCGGTGAGACGATACCGAACCCAGATCCGAGTCAAAATGACAGATACGTTTCAAAGTTTGCTGTGGATTCGGAATTTCGGACGAAACGAGAAGGGACAAAACATCGAAGCGATCGCGTTTCGATTTCAACTATCGGCATCGATAAGCAAAACACGATAGCCGAAAATTGGGGAAATCGATAATCGATAAGGAACTCTGATCGTTCCGATGCGAATTGAAATTCGACGATATTCGTTTCAACGAAAATTTATCACGAAGATTTTCTTAACTGTAAAATCCTTGTGGTGCTGTTAATTGAAAGAAGGTAAGAAAAGTAAGATAGATGAAAGAAAAGGAAAAGAAAAGAAATGCATTTCATCGTGAGTCTACCAAAGGTCTTGCCAATAAGAGGCTTAGAGTCCAGAATAGTAGAGATCGAGTTAGGGAATATGTATACCACCACCGTTCATAATTATTCAAGCAACATGGATAGTCGATGCACATTTCTTGAATAATTTAAATTTAATACACGTACAATTTCTAATCGATAATACAATCAAAACAATTTTTATTACTCCAATAAGAAACTGTATGTGTTAACAAAAGTAAGGAATCTTTACTTGGATTTTGTGGCAGAAACCAAGTAAATAATACAAAGTGTATCGAAGAATTATGAGTGCTACCAGATGTATAAAAAAAGATAATTGGACGAGATGTTTTGCTACATATGTTTTTAGCGACGAGCGAGGGCCACCATCTTAAAGATTATACAAATGAGCAAAAATAAATTTAGATTCAACTACGACAGTTCCAAAGAAAACGACAGAGAGGATGTTATACAAGAAACAGACGGCGCCGCAAATCACGGTAATCATCCTTACAAACTCGAAGCCTTACCCAACCGCAGTTACGAGTGTAGAAAAACTGCTTAACGAACCAAAAATACTCGGTGTCAAACGCTAGCCTACAATAAACCCCAAACCAAACCACCGCTCGAGCCGAAAAAATCCCATGCAAATACCAACAATCCACGCCTCTGTGTAATCGACCCAACCCTCCCTCTAAAAAAAAAAAAAAAAAAGCAGAA
>NT_176547.1:218539-219262 GCF_000188095.3 Bombus impatiens | reverse complement strand
AAAAAAAAAAAAAAAAAAATAGCAGAATGATACAGGAGGAATGGTATCAATCCCATGAAAAACTCAAAGACTTAATCTCGTTCGAAAATACACTTCAATCTATTGTACTAACAATAAAACAACTAAGTCCTTCTTTGCTTCTCTTAAGCTCGCATCTTTCTTAAAGCACTCAGAACAAAACGAAGAGGAAAGAAAGGAAGCAAACCCAAGGGGATGATGAAGCATCAGGCCACCATTACGATGGATGTGTGTTGCGAAGAATGAAATATCTGCAGACCGAAATACGTATACTCGTGAGAATCTATATACACTGCCGGCTTTAAGTATCACGACATCTACCGGTTAGATTTACTGGAAAACTCTAACAAAGTTTCACTTTGCTTCGTATTATACGTTATAGGACACACGTGTTTCGAGCGAAACAACTGATTTCTAATAAAATAACGAGAGAATCAAAATTGAAGAAAGCAATGTATAGCGGCGAATTTATGCCAAATATCCATAGATATCTCAATGTGTACTTATGGTCGACATGGTGTACGTATTTGTTTGCTCTGATTCCTATTCTTCGGAACGTGCTATAATCAAGCTGCAAGAGGAGTATATTAGCGAAGAACTCATCGTCCAGCGAGAAGACTTCCGCGTACGGGCAATTCAACTTAGTCTCCGTGGTCGGTGTATCATTTCGGGCCGGTGCGGTCCGTAGAGAGCAGCGAGCGGAGT
>NT_176547.1:218358-218500 GCF_000188095.3 Bombus impatiens | reverse complement strand
GCAACGCTGGCGTGTACGGCGACGAGGAGAGAGCGCGCCTCGTTCCGGCGCGCAACGTTGGCCAAGATCAATAGACGGGCCACGAGCCATCATCCCAGGCGACAGAGAACCCGCTGGTTTTGATCTCTCGCGCAAGCGCCCC
>NT_176547.1:207176-218338 GCF_000188095.3 Bombus impatiens | reverse complement strand
GTCGGCTGCCGCTCCGTTAATAACGGCCACGCTACCGGCTATAATGATAACGTCATCAGAGAAATTCGACCAGGGCCAGGAATTCTGCGTGCATATGTACGTACCGTTCACGCCCGGTCACGCACATTCGCCAAAACGTCGCTAATACGAAAGGGGCGGTTTGCTTGGACGAGAGGCTGGATCGTAGATCTCGAGGCTGGGGTTTGCAGGGAGAGAAGGACGGTTGGCCAAATCCAGAGGGTTTACTGATACGTTCGATCGGTCGCGTTAATTTGATTTAGTAATTCGGTTTGTTTGGGAGGCGCACGGATGATTTGGGACGAACGTGTGTACGCGGTGTGCCGGATGGTGTTCGGTGATTTAAGGGGCTCAGGTTGAAGGAGGAGCAATCGTGACAAGAAATACGAGAGGCGTTGTTTTTTGCTTCGGGGGTATTTCACTTTCTAGGGCGAGAATGAGGGAAATAATTATTAAGAAACATTTACAGCGGCTACAAATGTGCCACGTAGTTTTATTTTCCAATGAAATTCCATGCATTTCATTTTGTATAATGTGACATTTTATAGTTACGTGAACGTACTATTAAACCATGGGAAATTTAATATACTTGAACTTAATTAATTCGTATGTAAATGCTATTATAGGCGCAATGTTCTGCTAACACGTTTCATTGTTCCTGTAACTCCAATTTCACTTTCTATTTTCATCGAGTTATTTACGTTACTGAATTTTTCAAAGGGTGACCTACGCTGGTAACAAATTTTTGCATGAATATTTCAAAGCAACGATAATGAATATAATTATAAAATCAATAGTATTGTAAAATTTAAAAACGATCGTAAAGCGTGTTAATTCTCTTTGAACAAAATATGTGGTCTAGGAGACCAAAGATATCCTCAGCATGCTATTTATTTCGTCATCGTATTTTTCAAACAAAAGTATAGATTATGCCCCAAATAAGCCAACGTTTCGAGTTCTGAGAAACTAGCGGACGATATAAAAGATAAAAGTAAACGAAACATTCTGGCCACGAATTAATTATTTCGTGAGAATTCCGAGGTTGTGTTTGTGTTTCAGAGTGACGGTTGGAACGACGTGGTTATAATCGAAACAACTGTACCCCAGCTGGGCCATTAGGGGGGATGAAAATAACGCGTGAGCCTGACCACTGACCTATGCTACTTACGAGGGATTTTCTCTCTCTCTCGCGCGCGCTTTCTCTCCCTTTTTCTCTCTATCCTCGATACCCTAAGGCCAGGGCTAGGGGCAAATGCTCTTAATATGTGGCAATTTATTTCGGTTCTGTCGTTAACCTCGTGACAATTTTGGACGTGTGACGAAAGTTTAATTTATGCCACCGGCAAATGCACGGACATATGAATATTATCGTAACCAAAATGAGCGAACGTGACGTTTCGTTGATATTAACACGAAACAGAGATAAATATCGAACACTGCTTAATGTGCCTTGAAACGTTTCTCGGTATAACAACCCGCGATACGATTACATCGAAACACGTACTTTTTACACGTGTATAAGTACGAAAAGATAGATCCAGTCGTAATGTCGCGAGTTGTTCCAGATCGCGAATGAAATCACACTCCGTATGTATAAATAACATTGTTAGAAGACAAATGCGCCGGTCAGGAGATACGTATCGAGAGTAAGCAAAATTATTCTGTTTTCGAGTATGCACAGACAACGTAAACCGACGCTTGCGTAAGTTCCCTTATCCTCTACTATGAAAATATCCAAGAAATACATCGTGCGAAGCATTCACCTTAGCCATACTCTACCGACATAAATCATAGTCGATTACAATTAAATAATCGATAAAAACGAAACCGTAGGAAACACAAGTAGGTAAAACGAAAGGGAGCAAAGCGCGTAGATTCACCGTAAAACGCTGAAAGACAAACTCGACGCGTTTATAACTCGCAAAATTACACGCGTTTGCTGGTGACACGTGGAAATCTCAGCTCGACAACGTAGATACGAAAGACAGGGGTGGAAATCGGAGAAGCAGACAGGCAAATAGAGAAACAAACAAACCGGTAAAGGAAAAGACAGAAAGGGCGTGAAAGTAGTACTTGCACGTGTCGCTTTGTGATGAATGCCGAAGCGGAATTCACGAGTGCGAGTGTAAGACGAAGGTTCGAGGAAAGAACATGTTCCGCGCTTTCGTGCACCCGCCACCTCAAGTACAGTGACACGTACAATATACACGTCCGTATTGACGAACACGTCAACTCGACGATCGTTTCTAGATCGAAAATAATTTTGCCCTGATGTTTAGGCTTTTCTTAGTGCTTAGTGCTTAGTACTTAGTAATACTACTTACTTACTACTACTTAGTACTTAGTACTAAGTAATAAGTACTAAAGTACTAAAGTACTAAAGCACTAACGCACTAAGGTACTAGAGCACCAAAGTACCAAAGCACTAAGTACTAAAGTACTAAGCACCAAATGCTAAGTACTAAAGCACTGAAGTACTAAAGTGATAAGTACTAAAGCACTAAAGCACTAACGCACTAAAGTACTAAAGCACTAAAGCACTAAAGCACTAAGTACTAACACTAATACTAACACTAGCACTAGCACTAACACTAACACTAACACTAACACTAACACTAACACTAACACTAACACTAAGCACTAAGCACTAAGCACTAAGCACTAAGCACTAAGCACTAACACTAACACTAACACTAACACTAACAAAAAAAATTTTAGTTGCTCTATAAGCAGCTTGAACCGTGTGGAGGCTAGAACAACGCGTGAGTGAACGTGTAATAGAAATATATTTAAATAAGTATATGTACAATATACGTTGGTCCAGATCCGCACGCTGGCGTTCATGCACGTGTGCGTACACGAATGTGGACAGAGACGCGTGTTACGGATGCGGGCGGGTGAGCAAATGGAAAGCTCTCGGTGGATTATTCGTCAGGTAGCGCGGCTATTGGCGATTGACGAAAATCTGACGAACAAGGGATCGCGCTCCAAGCCTGACTCTACATGGAAACGCTATCGAAGCTGGGGTGCCGCGCGTCGATTGGTCAGACTCAACGGTTGAAACCCTTTCGAGAATGTCGATGGGAGTGTCTCGGAAGAACTGCCCTGTGTCAAGTTTATGGACCTTTCAGATATTTCTTTCGACGAGCTACGCGTTTCTGGCAGAAGGAGAATCGGAGACTGATTAAAGAGGTGCCTTTGATCGCGGCGGAATCCTCCTGATGATCGAATAGAACGTTATGTCGGAAAACAAATTGGTGAAAAATATGTAAAAAGATAAATCCACTGGTATGGCTTAAAAGCCGATTAACTTTAGAATCGCGATGGTAACGTCAATGTTGTACGCGAACAAAGAACGTGTACGAGTTTCACGACTCGTCGTGACTACCTCCAATTTACTCGAGATGCACGATCGTCTAAGACGCAGCAGCCTCTCTTCTTTTAATTAAACGTTAGTCTCTTAATTAGAGGCGGTATTTTATATTTGATACTCCGTGTTTCATTCCGTCCCGCTTGTTACGAGCACTGGTCGACAAAAGGAACGACGTCGCGCAGTGCGCACCGCTAATTAGAAATCTTTGTCCATAATTTTTGTCTGCGATTAAGGTAATCGGCCGAGACAACGAGGTCAACGACGAAGACAGTATCAGCTCGGCCCGCCTACAGCAGTACGATCGCGTCGAATGACTCCACAATGAGGCGTCTCGCCACGAAACGCCGCGTCCTTAATTAAAACAACCGCGCGTCCACGCTCGATTCTGGCTTTCTTTCGGTAATTTTCTCCCATCAAATCAATTTTCCGCAGTTAACGAGCATCTTCTCGACCACGCTTTCTATACCTTTAAACAGAGACACGCATATATAGACGCGTGCGTATACACGCTGCGCGTGAAGATCGTAAAGAAAAGAAAAAAGGAAAAAAAGAGATATTTCGTATACACGTGTTCGCGAGGAACACGCGTCGCGTTAAGCCTCGACACAGTTGGTCCGTGAGGTTCGCTGTACAGGTTCAATTTTAAATGGAACGCGCTGGAGGTTGCGCGACGTACACGCTAGATACGGTTATTAACGCGGATAGAGGCTGCTGTTCTACCTTTTAATTAGCTGGCATCCCCGTGGACGCGTTAAGAAGGAAATAACGTGGTGGACGTGGCCTGTCGGCCGACAGGAGCAGACGCTCCTGTCAAACGTGTCCGAATGAGAATGTAGAGCGCGGGGAAGAGGGGTGATCGATCGCGTGTCTCTGGAGCTTTACATTTCGATACCGTTTCTATCCGTCCGGCCCCGATAAGCACCGGAGCGGATCTTTATTTCGAATAAAATCCAATTTTCCAAACTGCTGGAATAAAGAAATTTATCGAGCCGCGTCCTCTCGACGCCGTCCTCAAATATTTTTCTATCGTTCGACGACAGACGCTGGTCGGAATCCTTCCGTGCAGAGAACCGCGCCGTTTCGTCCTTTTTCCGCTTCCTTCCATCCCCTTCTCTGTACTCGTGAGATCAAATAGAGGAAGAATCTTAACCAACGTCGAACGAAATCTCTCTCTTCTTCCCTTTCTTCTACTTCTTTTTCCTCCTCCTTCTTTTCTTTTTTCCTCAATTCTATCGAGTTTTAAATGTACACCCGGAAACGAAGCTGCCACGAAAGAAAGATCCGATCGGACGGGGGTGAGGAAGGCGAGTCCTACGAATTCGATGAATCGAGGAATTTACCGAGACCCCGCCGGGACACTCGAGGATTATTTTCATCCCCGGAAATTCGACTGCCGCTCTGCAAGCTCCTTTTCTTCCTTCTTCTTTTCCTCGTCGTTTGCCTCTCTACCCTCCCAACATCCGTACCCTCCACCTCCTTCATCTTTTTCTTCTCTACCCTTACACGCTCCTAGTTTCTGCCAAAGCTTCTCCTTCACGACGATCGCAATTATATTCCGAGTCGACCCGCCACGGGTAAATATGTACCGAGACGCGAGCACGACGAGATACAAAAGCGTTTCCCCTGCTATAATCCGCGTTTATGAAAGAGAAACAAAACGTTGAAGGAAATTAAAGTAGACTTCGGTGAACGGCGAATGGTGGCAGTGAGACGGCGGCTAGCGAAAGGGGTGGGAAAGAACGTTGAATCAGGTGGCTGAAATTAGACCGAGCGCTTCTTAGAAAATATCAAAATAGCGTGGCTAACCGAGTGACTCGGAGCAGACAACGACCGACCATATCGATGACGTACAGAAATGTGAGCAAGAGAGGCGGCTGATGCAGGGGAAAAATATTCTTTGTACGTATTAAGCGGTTCAAGCGACTCGTGATAGAAGCTTTTCAGATCCGCGAACTCGCATCCATGCGAAATAAAATCGCCGCCGACTCGTAATAACTCGCCGTGGCCAATATACTCGACCGGAGAAGGTCGACGATCGTTCGAGACCACCCAAAGATACTTTCGAATATTCTCCCGTTCTCTATTCAACCCGTTGATCAACCTCTTGACCGATTCGTTTCACCGGAACATCCCACGGTATCGGTTTCGAAATGACCGCTTGCTCCCGGCGTGATTCGATCGAATGGAAAACTCGATTACACGCGTGTCAAACGCAATATTTGTAACGCAACACGTGTGGTGCTTCGCATGATATTTCGTCAGTTTTGTCTGTGTGTTCGTAACAATACCGGCTTTCGAGTAAAAATTGACCAACGGTTCGCCAAAGTTTCACTGACCGAATTCATTAAACGCGCGAAAGTAACAGAAAGAGGTAACCAGACCGATGGAAACAGAGAGACGAATACAAAGAAGGATAGAGGAAGAGCCCTTGAAAAGGTATTCCAGTTTCGAGGATCGCGGCAGGGATCGATCCCGTCGATATGCAACGAAGATTCGACAATGGGTTCTCGAGTTACCGCGAAATGCCACCGTTAAACCGTCGAACGAACTTTTGCGCGAGCAATAGTTCGAGAACCGTAATATCGACTCTGTTCCCCTCTGTCTCTGTCCTCGTTCGGACAACCAACGCTCGCCCTCTGACCTCTCTCTCATTCGCGGCTCACTTCCTGCACATTCAGCCGTGCGAATGCACCGGGCGAAACCTTGCGCTCGGTTAATTCGCGAACACTACCGATACCAAGCACCCTTCCTGTTAAAATCGCAACTGAAATTCTTGTTTCGGTGTCCACATCGTGTATGTCGTTATCGTGTATGCTGGCATCCTCCTTTGTAATCAATGGCAAGCACGGAAAAGTGTCCCTCAAAGCTCGAACGCTCTCTGTCGAGGCTCCTACATACATATAGATGTGCTTAACCTGATAGATTGCTAACTACGCTTGGTGGTGGTTCGTTTACTTTCATGGCCATAGTAGACGACTCATTTGATGCTACCTTACGCTCCGTGACACGATGTAATGGAAAATAAAATACAATTTTTGATGGATCGAATAATTTAATATGCGGAGAATCTTTGTTTTTTCACTTTTTGCTTTTTTTTTGGAACATGTAACGTCGAAAACGAATCTCTCGTTTTATTCAAAGTTTTGTTTATCGTGGTTACAAAATTGATATAACTTGGGAATAAAAAAGTAAATGGAAGACGACGAAAACGATGAGTTAATCTCGTAGGAAGAAATCGATCGTAACTCTTTAGATTTCGAAAGTCACGTGTTTCGTCGCGACAAGATTTCCGCGCCCTTATTTCTACATTTTTATGAACTGTGTATACCGGGCACGAGACATCGAAAACCAATGCCGTACTAACATCACCCTAAAATTCAGACTACGTTACAGGCCACGCGTTCGCGGTGTATTCAGACATTCCTATACGAAATCTTAAGGCAGCATCGTGTGTCGCATCCCGTTTTCAGCAGTAGCACGCTCTGCGGTAGAAAGAGGCCAATAAAACTTGCCCCGTATACTCCCTCGTTTTATCCTCGCCATTCTATTGTACGCAAGGAACAAAACCAGAGCTACACCAACGATATCCTTTTGAAATCGAAAAATATATTCGAAAAAAAGCTGCGCTTTTAAACCTTCGATTGGGGGGAACAAACAAAAATTAGCAACTCGGCGCTATTCGATAATCGAGACAGGGTCAGAGACCATCGATAAAGAAATGCCACGAAGAACGCACATTGTGCGTATATCTCGATATAGGAAATAAAATAAAAAATGGGGAAAAAGATAGAGGAAGAAAAATGGAAAAAGAGGAAAAAGCTTTCGACGAATCGGGCATCCACAAAGACGGGCTTTCACGAGCAATTGCATCGAAAGGTTTCGAACGGGATACCTGACGGTTTGCGTGGTCGGTTTGAGTACGCAGGTGTGCACGCGCAGACGCGCGTTTGCACTGCGTATTCAATGTTTGTCCCGCAAGCATAGAAAGAAGGAAAAAGAGTGCTTTCGATTCAGAATCACGCGGTCGGAAAGAATGTGCATCTGGTCGGCCTGCGACGATTCCAATTACTCTGCTTCACTAGCCAGCACGCAAGAGAGGCGCGGATTTTCTTACGCGAACGTGTGCACGTGCATATGTACATACGTTCTTTCCCTTTTGTCGGCCTGTGTATTTCGTCTTTGTGACGTAAACCGGTGTTTAGCGATACACGCGCTGAATGAACCTCGGCCAGCCACGTTCTCTGTACAGGCAACCGGCAGATATGCAAAGTTCAAAATTAAACACGGAACAACTTCCTTTGTTGGAACGAAAGATTCTCAAATGCTGGTATATATAATAGACGTAAATTTTAGATACAATTGGAAGAAGAATGTTTCTTATCTTTCCATATCGTTGACACAAGTGATTAAGAATCCATAAATTCAGGTGAAATAGGAAATTACAAGAAAGAATAATCGGTAAGCGTCTTGATCTGGCCAGGCGCAAAAGGGACGACTAATTTATAAGAGCGGATAATTTCGGTTTGTACCGAAGGAATCAAAATTTTCCATGCCCTGGAAAAAGAACGACAAAGTAAACATTTATCGCGTAGGAACCGGTATAACTAAAACATTCCACGAATCTCGAAAGCGAGCGAAACTGTATAGAATCGAGTCAGTAGTTCAAGACCGCGGGCTAAACGTCCGATTCTCGACAACCGAGGAAAGAAAGAACACGAATCGAGGGGGACGAAAGGAAACGAAAGGAAATAAAGAATTATTCTCGTTGTCGTCCATTACGAAGCCTTGAAACAGCGAATCAAAGAAAACCACGGGTAAATTCCAACGAGAGGAAAATACGCTCGCAGGAAAGAAGCTTGAAGTGAAATAGACAGTCAGGAAAGTAGTCGACGGAGGTGAAAAGCATCCTTGGTGGTTTCGAAGCAGCCAGATACGGGAGGACTAATCAGGGACGAAAGAGCAAGGCAAGGTAAGCAGGGGAACAAGCAGGCAGGCAGGTAAGGCAGGCTGACAGGCAAAGCAGGTAGGCAAAGCAAGCAGGCAGGCGAAACAGGCAGTCAGGCAGAGATAGGCAGGGAAGCAGGCAGGAAGAGAGGAAGGAAGAGCGCTTGCGCGGAACAAAACCAGAGCTACACCAACGATATCCTTTTGAAATCGAAAAATATATTCGAAAAAAAGCTGCGCTTTTAAACCTTCGATTGGGGGGAACAAACAAAAATTAGCAACTCGGCGCTATTCGATAATCGAGACAGGGTCAGAGACCATCGATAAAGAAATGCCACGAAGAACGCACATTGTGCGTATATCTCGATATAGGAAATAAAATAAAAAATGGGGAAAAAGATAGAGGAAGAAAAATGGAAAAAGAGGAAAAAGCTTTCGACGAATCGGGCATCCACAAAGACGGGCTTTCACGAGCAATTGCATCGAAAGGTTTCGAACGGGATACCTGACGGTTTGCGTGGTCGGTTTGAGTACGCAGGTGTGCACGCGCAGACGCGCGTTTGCACTGCGTATTCAATGTTTGTCCCGCAAGCATAGAAAGAAGGAAAAAGAGTGCTTTCGATTCAGAATCACGCGGTCGGAAAGAATGTGCATCTGGTCGGCCTGCGACGATTCCAATTACTCTGCTTCACTAGCCAGCACGCAAGAGAGGCGCGGATTTTCTTACGCGAACGTGTGCACGTGCATATGTACATACGTTCTTTCCCTTTTGTCGGCCTGTGTATTTCGTCTTTGTGACGTAAACCGGTGTTTAGCGATACACGCGCTGAATGAACCTCGGCCAGCCACGTTCTCTGTACAGGCAACCGGCAGATATGCAAAGTTCAAAATTAAACACGGAACAACTTCCTTTGTTGGAACGAAAGATTCTCAAATGCTGGTATATATAATAGACGTAAATTTTAGATACAATTGGAAGAAGAATGTTTCTTATCTTTCCATATCGTTGACACAAGTGATTAAGAATCCATAAATTCAGGTGAAATAGGAAATTACAAGAAAGAATAATCGGTAAGCGTCTTGATCTGGCCAGGCGCAAAAGGGACGACTAATTTATAAGAGCGGATAATTTCGGTTTGTACCGAAGGAATCAAAATTTTCCATGCCCTGGAAAAAGAACGACAAAGTAAACATTTATCGCGTAGGAACCGGTATAACTAAAACATTCCACGAATCTCGAAAGCGAGCGAAACTGTATAGAATCGAGTCAGTAGTTCAAGACCGCGGGCTAAACGTCCGATTCTCGACAACCGAGGAAAGAAAGAACACGAATCGAGGGGGACGAAAGGAAACGAAAGGAAATAAAGAATTATTCTCGTTGTCGTCCATTACGAAGCCTTGAAACAGCGAATCAAAGAAAACCACGGGTAAATTCCAACGAGAGGAAAATACGCTCGCAGGAAAGAAGCTTGAAGTGAAATAGACAGTCAGGAAAGTAGTCGACGGAGGTGAAAAGCATCCTTGGTGGTTTCGAAGCAGCCAGATACGGGAGGACTAATCAGGGACGAAAGAGCAAGGCAAGGTAAGCAGGGGAACAAGCAGGCAGGCAGGTAAGGCAGGCTGACAGGCAAAGCAGGTAGGCAAAGCAAGCAGGCAGGCGAAACAGGCAGTCAGGCAGAGATAGGCAGGGAAGCAGGCAGGAAGAGAGGAAGGAAGAGCGCTTGCGCGCTGGTACGGCCGGGCTAGACGCGAGAGCCGCCACTCCCGAGCGCGTAGCGGTGTAGCGCGGGTGCTGACCGAGTGTCCCCGTGAGAAGAGCGAGAGAGAGTGCGAGAGCGAGCGAGCGAGCGAGAGTGCGAGAGCGAACGAGAGCGAGGAGAGTGGAGAAGAGAGAAGAATGTCCATCGTGGAAGGAAGGATCCCTAGGAAGCGGAGCCTGCGGCAGGACATCTTCTACGATCAGGCGGCTCCGTGCTTGTAGGACGAAAAGAACGGAAGAGAGGGTTCTCTTCGAAGAGGATCTCGCCGCTATCTCCCTCCTCCACCACACAAGCCCCTTGATCGTTCCCTGTTCCCCAGATAACGTTGGTCCTCGTCCTTTTTCCCCAGGTGAACGAAAACGGAGGAACGAGAGGCTCGTCTCGTCTCGCCGACAAAATTGAACCAGAAGGTGTCAGCCGTCAAAGGAGAGAACGCTCGCGGAAGTAGAAAGCAGTGCGTTTGGAAGGAAAGCTCGCGCCGGAGCATCGCGCGATTTAGTGAACAGAGGAAAGCATCGTGCTCGTGAAACCTGCGTCGCTGGGTTGGAAATAGAAGGCGTGTTAATAATATCGTGGAAATCGACCCGGGGACTATGTATGCGTTAAATCAGTGAGCCACAAAGATAACGAACGCTGGTGTGACACGCCAGCACGTAGTCTGCGAAGCTTCGAAACGAAAAGAGAACGATACAGATCGAGGGAAAGAAAAAGAGAGAGGAAAGTTGTTATATACGTTGGAGAAAGTAGGAAAGGAAAGATCTCGTTGTGATCTAGTGGCGAGTGACAAAGAGGAGAGAGACTACTACTCTCCGCGCGAGAGCTCGAGGAGCACCGGTCTCTCGAGGCTCGGTCGCGAGCAAGAGATCGTGTGAGGTGATTGGATTTCGAGCTGCGATACACAGTGTTTCCGAGGAAACGTCTAACGCGAGTGTCAGTGAAGCCAAGACATCTGGGTGAAATTCAAGTAGTAGCTGACTTTACTAAGCAGACCAGGCTGAACCGTGAATAAAGAGGAAAAAGTACGAGGAAAACGGAGAGAGCGAAAAGCGGACGGAGAGAGCAAGACG
>NT_176547.1:196420-206904 GCF_000188095.3 Bombus impatiens | reverse complement strand
AGGGAGGGTGAGACGCGGACGGCACGCAGAGAGGCGCCGGGTCAACGCGCCAGGTAACAACGCCTCAGGACATCCGCTGACGTCCTCGTCGACGTCCTTGTCGTTGTCCTCGTCGTCATCGTGAACGGCAACGCGCCGTGCTTCTCCTGGAACGTGGACATCCCGTCTTGTTCCACGGATAATACGATGTCCTTCCACGCCGCCTCCTGGAGCTTCGCCCTCCTCGCGGCCACGGTCGCGTTGCTGCCCGCCACGCATCGTGCTCCGTTCGCGCAAGCCGCGTAAGTACAGTTTCTTCCCTGTCTTTTTACTCCTCGCTCGATGTTTCCGTTTCCTTCGAGGTTAATCCGATGTTATCGCAAACGACGCGATCGCGAAGTAAGTAATCGTCGAATCGCCTAAGAAAGAAAGATTCTAGTCGATCAGATGGTCTTACCATCCAACGTGATTCCATTTCTAACAGCGAGGCGTCTCGCTGCTCGAACGAGGCAGCCAAATAGAACGTGTAATCGCGTAAGATCGGTAAATGCACCGGTATCCGTGCGTAATCTGAAAACCCGGACGTGATGTCAGGCCACCAAAAGTAAAGACGCGTAATTTGCGAGGGTAGAAACGTAGCCGAGCACGTCTAAATCGATAGACGCTGAAACTGTTGGCGGACTTGCCGCGTGTATGCGAAGGTCTCTTTGAACTTTACGCTGTGTTCCGCTCGAAGTTGATGTACACCCACCTCCGCGGTGAGACAGTCACGCGCTCACATTAGGCGAACTCACGAACTCGAGTCTCCGACAAACTCTCCGAGAATAATTCTCTCTCTTGTCGTGACCTCGAACGGACGCCGAGTCGAAGTTAATCGACGAAGCCTAATGTGCCTAGAATACCACACGCTGGCAATCGATAGACTTGCAGCTGATTCTACGGCGCGAGCTAGGTGCAAGGATTTAATTAATGATCCATAATCCTATATCTCGATTACGTGTTTCGCCTGCGGTGAGCCGTGCATGCACACCCATCGAGGCACGCGAAATTGGTCGATAAACGGCTATAATGGGCACGATAGAAGGGCGAGAAAAACAATCACCTCGTTTGAGTTACGCGCGCGTTACGTTGCGATCGCATTTTCGACCATCTGATTCTACATACGATTTCAAGTCCACGTGCAAGCGTGTATACGCGAAACATCTATCTTTGACACGGTACCGTCGACAATACGGAGCTGCGAGATTGTACAGTGTACAGCCTTCTCCGGTGTCTGGATGTACGTTCGTGATTGCATGTAAATGAGCGGAAACATGCAGGCTACGTTGCATGCCCAGACATACGACACACCAGCCGGGCGCACACGCTCTTTCAATGATCACAATGACGCCACCCCTCGTAACTTCAAGACGCCTTGTCGTCGTCTCGCGCTTTAATAGTCGCGACGCGTTCGCTGTTACGTTCAAAAATTCATTCGTCGAGCAATTATTGCGTCGTCCGATCGTAGCAGCTGCTCTCTAATTAGGCTACGTTTAGTTCTCGTCTTAAACGTGCCTCCTCTGTTTCAACGCGAAAAATTTCTCCCGATCGTTTATCTCCTATGTATCTTTCCTAAAGTTCGTCTTTCGACTTTCTGTGCCTCTCTCTGACTCGACATTTATTTGCCTATACTACTTGAACGATTCTACCACGACACTCAATTCATAAAAAGCCAAACAAAGTAATTTTACAAATCACAAACACACGACTAAAGAATTTGTTATTTGATAATTATCAGAAACTGATAATATCGGAAACAAAATTGCTAAATTTGTACGGTGTAACGCTAGAAAGGGAACGAGAGAGGGGATTGTATAGGATCAAAGGTCTCGTAAAGGCAAACATGCTGGCTTTATAACGTTTAATAACCGAATGGAATATACATTTGGTTAATAAATACACGATCGTGTGTGTGCGACGCAGGAAGGTTTAGTCGGTACACAGCCAGTGTCTCGAGAGTGACAGCAGCACCGTGAGAACAATGGCGAAGCTGAAATTAGTTGTACCGGCTCATCCCTTCTCGCATTAACGCGCGATCCAGTTGCCTCGTATATGTGTAATCCGCAAACGTTTCTGTAACCCGAGCGCCTGATATCGAGCGCTATTTTCCGACAATGTTTAACACGTTTACTTATCAACCGCCGCTCCAGTGACAGTTTAATCGATTACAATAATAGAGATAGTTTTCAAAATGCACCATCATCGATAGCGACGCGGTTTTACAGCGAGGTCACTTTTTTCTCAATTTTCTTCGGTGAGAGGTATTGTTCATAAATTGTTGTTACGAATAGAGAATGTAGGTTATAAGTCTGAAATCTCAAGAGATAAAAGAGAATAAAAAAGATGTGATTAATCGACTCGATGTCGTTTGATGGAAGAGGCAAATTAATTTTACCGTAGAATAACAGTAACACTACCGATAAAGAACGAACGCTGCTATGAACAGTAACACTGAATCAAGGATTCTAGTTATATAATACGCATTACAAAGGAGCGAGTTAACAGTTCAAGCGCAAACGTTATCTAATACTTAGTATAATTTTTGATTTACGAGGCTTTATCCGATTCCGGAATTGAATCCAAAGGATCCGTAATACAAACATTACGTCAGAGAGAAAAATTACAGAACGGAAAAAGGTCGGACAGATAGGAAACGATACCCTTTAAAGAAACGTCGAAATTTCTCAGGAAGAAAACTAAAGCCTCGAAGGGAAAGACATGGCTTTATCCAACGAAACGGCGCTCATCTAATTACGTTGCAATCCTATTTCCATCGTGTATACGTAGCGCATCGAACTGTTTACAGAAAATCGTATCAACAAAATCCTCATTCAATCCGCAACGATATTAACCTTAGCGAGGAAGGCGGTCCGTGGGCCGCTCGCAACAATTTTGGCCGAGACTACGATCTAATCCAGCAAGAGGATGGGAAGAGGGTAGTTAGGTATAGTCGAAGGGATTATCAATATTTACGCTCTTCCAGCAAGCTCACAGCTCGGGTCGTTCCACCTGTTTTCTCCTCGAGGGCCGTGCCTCTCTGTAGCCTCCTCCAAACCCCTAAGAGTACCAACCGCGGACGTTCTGTAGTGTGGTATCGGTGATCGCAGTAGAGCTCTCGAGCAAGAGGGTGCTCCCGACGTGGCAGAGCTCCAAATCCTCCTACGTTGCCACCCTCTCGCACCGCTGTCGTTACCACCACTCTCTTCGACCCACCGCCAACCGATTCCTGGTCCACCGACACATATCAACCCTCTTTTTCTTATCGAGGAGAACGTTCCTTTTCTTTCTATCTTCCTTGCTTCGTTTCCTCCACATCGATGATTCTATTTTTATCCGGCTACAGCTCACGCCCCCGTGTCTTATTCTCCCTTTTTTCGGTCACCCGGACCAAGCTCGACCCGGAATCGTACTCTTGCCACCATCTTCATTGACGTTTTCTTCTTCTCTTTCATGGTCCAAGCCCGGCTTCGTGAGTATGCCGGTCGTAGATCTATAAGGGCGGACAGCCACCGTTCTTCCACAGTCGAGTAGTACGTCCCCGATTTCATGATTGAAACGGGTCTGAAATGGGTTCCACGTACACAAGGAATATGAAACAACGTTTCTTCGAGCGGCACGGGGCTTCGGGCTAAGCGGACGTTCGTTTTCTCCCTCTCCCTCTCTTTCTCTCTCTTCCTCTATCTATCTATCTATCTATCTATCTCTATCTTTCGCTCCTTTTCCTCTTTGACATTTGAGGTCGCTGTTTTCAACGTTTTCCTTCGCGTCTTCTTTTCATCTGAACGAAATCTACTGTATTATACTTGTGTCAAAAATTTATGATCATGAAATATACATACGTCTAGACGTATATAAATCCTGTAACGTTGCTTTAATTTAAAAAATTGTGTAAAAATCGATGGAACAGTGAGAGGAAGAATATAAACGATGGTTAAATTGAACGCTCGAAAAAACGAAAGATTCTCGTGAAACGAGCTAGCATCCGTAAAGACCACGGTTGCTCCGAATGGTCGCGACAAAGCGGGACTCCAGAGAAGAGAAGTGTCGAAGAAAGATCAGAAGGTCTGTGATCTTGGAGCACCGCTCGCGACGTATAATGACGATGTCGTTAACCGCGGCGCGTCATCTTTCCCCTGGACGGTTCCGTGAAAGCGAATCTCGTGGGCGGAAGGGCGCGTGCTGCAGGACTAACAGGAATTGAAAACGCTACGGATACTCGTGCGGTCGCGAATGGTCGTGTTTTTGCCGTGAAAGCCGGCAGAATCGTCTACCACGGAAACGAGAGAAAACGTGCCAAGTCATTCGGCTTGGTCTGACCCACTTTTCGCGGAAGCGTAAAACGCGCGCACTTTGCGACGACGATCCGACGAAACTGATTCTCCTTTCTCCCCCTGTGCTTCTATATAGTTACACGGCTGCCTCGCGTTTTTTTTTTCTCTCCTTCCACTTTTCCTCCCTTTTTCCCTCCTTTTTTATCTCTGTTCCCCTCTTTTTTTTTCTTCCCTTTTTTTTTCTTTTTGGTAGACACAATGAATGACGGTTGAAGAGCATAACTCCTGAAAAGAAATCCCAATTTCGTGGCGCGGGTTCCCAAGCCCGGCCTCTGCGCGAAGCCTCGCAAACCTCGACTTTGTAATTCTGCGATACTTCCTGGACTCGGCGAACCACGTACTTGTAAATTGCTTAAGCTATTTGCTAGAGACATTCTTTGAAATACTTTTTTTACAGTTTCGTTAGATAGTAGATATAGACATTTCTCTTATTTCTTTTCTAACTTTAAACTGTTCAGAAGCCACACTGATCAGCCCTACAAATTCAAGTCGTAAAAGAGTAATAGCGTTAGAAATATTATTTATTAAGATTTTCCTCGAATTTTTGGATTATCTATGGCATTTTGATTTGTCGAGTATTTTTACGCTCGAATGCAGTAATTGCGGAGTTTGTCATTTATTCGGCTGTGAGATAAATGTATTAAGTTGCAACGTGTGAAATATGGGAATTTATTTTTCACTAAGTTCTAGACGATATACGTAACGTTTATAAGAATCGTAGAAAAGAAAAGACAATGCCAAACTTCATAATAATATACAAAACGTATACATAAATGAAAATATTCATTGAAAAAAGAAAAACTGTACAAAATTTGTTTAAGAATATCGGATATATCATATGTACAGCTTAATGATATCGTTCAGGTATTGCATTATTGTTCTTGTTGTCAACTATATTCTACGATATTCTTTGAATTAATGGTATCTTTTCATCATAAAATAACGACAATTAGCACGGTGTTAAGAATGTTGAGAAACAGTATAGGTAGGTTTAACGGTTCGAGTTCTCTCTCACGCCTTTTGAGCAGCTGCTTAGCTATGCACATCAAGATGTAATTAGAAGTACGGATAATTATTCGCGAGTTCAAACAATTATACGTAGCAATTTACGAGGAGTAAATTTACTAGTCGACATTCACAAAGAAAATGTTTAGCGAGCGTAAGGTATCTTCGCTTAAACAAAGACGAGGAAAAGTAGCGAGTTGTGTTTTTAAAGCTCTCGAAACGTACACGTCGCAGTAAAAATAAAGATGAAAAATAAAGAGAGCAAGCATTGTCAAACCGTTGATTAAAAATTCGCATAATTACGCGTGGCAATAAAACAATGGCAAACAGAAATCGAAGCAGTATGCAGAGTATTTTCGAGCGTATGCAGTCTCTAGCCAACAACTGAAAATCAGTGGGCTGCTGTTAATTATCAACGACACTAATGGATACGATTCGATTGCGATATTGCAACTCTCGGGAAATCCGCGCAAATTTGATAATTCACGTGGGATAACACGGCCGCGTCATGTAGATCGACCAATAGCTGTCGCTTTTAAAACATTTAAAACGCGGTGTGCAAACGCGTTTAAATCTCGCCGACTAATTGACTAGACGATTACCTGTTAATCGTTCTGTTTGAAATAACTGAAACGCGGCCCAGTGTATATATATGGAGCGCGAGACCTAGGACCAAATTAATGAACCGTAATAACTTCACGGTGTTCTATCGACGCAATCGAACGCAAAATATCGACCATCTCGATAAGAACCGAACTTGAAAAAGAGAAACAAATCAAAGCACCGAAGAAACAAAGTTTCTAGTAACGCGACGATTAATATCGAATGAGAATTGAAACACACGGGAGAGAAAGTTGGCGCGAAGAGGGAACATTGTGGGGGGTGAGAAGAACTGACCGGACGACAAACGAATGCATATTTAATAGTAAACGATTATTAATGCGCGCTTACGAGAGATGATTGATGAAACTATACACAGAGCCGCCTGGGGTTGGGCTTTTAATGATTTCCGGCCGTCATACACGAGCCGCGATTATCGTGAAATTTCCGTTTGGCTTGATGCGATAATGCTTTTCATGGAAGGGGCGGGGGAAAGGAACTCAGAAGAATCGCTACAAAAAAAAATGGACAAAACATGCGAACGAGAACGATAGAGATGGAATGGGATGAGGCGAAAACAATGGAAACACTTGCAAATATTGCGACCGACCTTCGTATTGTGCAAGAACCGTTTGAAGAATTAATTAGAAGCGACCAAACGACACTCGTGTACGTCGGTGAAAAGCCGAGTTGCTGAATGCGCCGTTTACAATGCGCGTTATTAACCCTCCGACTTCATTTATTTAGACTCTGTTAATTATGGTTATAAAACAATAGCGGTGAACGCGAGGGTAACGCGCAACTCGCTTATTATTACCCCGCTTACGGATTATGCTCACAGGTATCCGTTACATTTTGCTGACTGAATAGCTGCTACTTTTTATCGATAACCAACGTTTCTCGGCTTCGAATTAATACATAAGGTTTGTCGAGGTAGACGATTCTTAACCTGGATATTCCCTTTATTCGTATACGAACCAAAAGATTATAATGCAAATACGACTGGAGATAAAAATTCACGGTTAGAACACCAGGGAGAGAGGTAACACCGTTCGAGATTTAACCGACGTGGAAAAAACATGAGAATTCAGGATCCAGATCAATGAACGAACCTTCCTAGTTACGTGGAAATCAAATATTCTTCAGTGACTGCAATATCCGGCGTACTGCGGTTCAATCGAATCCGACCTAGGTCTGACTACGCGTTGGCCTATACCACTGCCGCCGCAAATTACATATTCCACGAGGCGAGGATCTCCAGGAAATCATCGCTAGAGATCGATGCTAATCATTCCATCCGCCATCCGATTCGAACATAACGTCTTTCCAGCTTTACTTAATTATTCAATAGTTCCTAGTCCTCATCCTTCTAACGTAATGAGGTTTCGTATTCATTTCCAGCGAGCCTATCATTCTACTAGCTCTCAACAGGATCGTTGGTACTTGTGGCAATCGTGGAAATTAAGGATAATCAAGTGAATTTCATTTCTCCGTACATTCGTCCAATTTGCAATCACCTTTTCGTTCAATATATTATTATTAATACGTTATATGTTATTACCGCGAACCTTTGAACAAAGTTTGTCGTTCCACTTTATCTTTCTGAACTACCATCGACGAAGTATCAATATGCGAAGTACCTAGACAAAAACAAAACTTTCTCACTGTCAGTTACCAAGTTGTCGCCTCGAGTGATCAATTGGCAAAATTATAAGGAATTTTTCAATAACTTTTAACGTGAATCCTATGGTCAGTGGACTACAGATTTTTTGCAAATTCGTGTTTTTATGAACACGTCTAAAGAAATGCAATTTAAATGGAAATTTGTTTCGTTAAATATTATAAAATACGATAGAGCTCCGTTTATATAAAATTGTCGAGGAACAAGTAATTTGTATATAAATAATTTTTATTGTTCGTGTAATGGCAGCTTGCTTATTCTGATTTTTATCTATGATTTCTTGTTTATGTAGGTATTACGATAAAAATTCACGTTTAGATTGGTAGCTTCGACCAGCAGGAGGAGTTCGTTTAATTAGACATTTACTAAAATTTCGTTCACGTACATATAGTTCATATACGCGAAGACCTGCTACAAGTTATTTTAGATATTTTGTATATCTTTACATACGATGATTACAGGGAAAATATTTGATAAGTATAATTCTGTTGACTTCCTGAGCTTCGTGTTATCTAGTAGTTAAAAGGATATATTTAAATATAATACAGTAGAAAATGGGAACAATCTATTGGACCTAAAGATATCGTTTTGGAGATAGATAAAATCATAAAGTTTTGCAAAAAATCAAACAAAATACCATAATGGGTGATAATAGATGAACAATTTCTATTTTACATTGTTTTATTGAATTAGGTATGATCTATTTCGTGATATTTCTATTATTACGTTCGTGCATAATTCAATAAAGTAATATAAAACAAAAAACATTGTGCGTCTATTATTTCCTTGTAAAACCAAAGGAAACCTAATAATATCCAAGATGAAATAATAAATACTTTAAAAAACCGATATTTCTTGCGTATGATTTTCCAAACGAATTGCATAAACAAATCGAATAGAATTGGTATTATCTGGTAATACGCGGTTGGATTAAAAATTACTATCAAAAAACAAAATATCGTAAAAGATAAAAGATGAGAATTATCGCGTTTGACATTTCCCTGTGATCTTCATATTCCGTAAGTTTTATAAACGTATGAACATCCGTGGTCTAATTATCGGCAAACGAAAGCTCAAACGAAAACTATCCTCTTGATGCAGCAATAACAAAATCTCCCGCCCTAATCTTCGCAAGTACTCCCACTTCGCTTCTAAAACTTTCGCCTCGCACTCTGTTCTTTCTAAAACTTCCGGCCATCGTACACTGATCTCCCTTAGGAACTCTCTCGCGTCTACAGCAAAGCGTATACACTCGGTGTACCGGCTGCATGTTGTGTCTCTAATACACGAGAACACGCTCTCGAAACCTTAACTTTCGAAACACGAGACCGCCCCCTCGTTCTTGAAAAACTCTCTCTCGCCACGAGAAGTCGACACGATCGACTTTACCGCAGCGCGAATTATATAAAAACCGCGAAACGTATCGGTCAGAGTTGTTAACAGCCGAGTTAAGTACAAGGTACAATGGAGGGTCGAGTGGTCACGCGATTCAAAGACTTTCCCGACCGCTTCTGAATTTTCGTTTCGCGACCCTCGAGCTCGTAAATTCGTGCACAACGCCGGGTGTCACGATTAATATGCGGTCGTTCTCTCCCGCAAGCAAACCAGCAACCATGTCGTGACGATGTCCATACTTTTCGTATTATTTTCAAGTTAATGCGGTGGTTCTGCGGCATTTACAGGTCGAGAAATTAGCCGAACTGTTTAACAGTCACCCTGCGAGTCTCGATCTCTGCTTACTCGCGACTCAGTCGTGAACTGGAAACGACACGCAGTTTGTTACAGTTTCTAAGTAATTGCAACGCAATGTCGAGACACGGTGTTATAGCTATGCTCGATGAAAGTATTATAACGCAGAATTCTACGTTTCCCTTTTATGTTAATTGGAATCGTTTCCTTGAGTCGAGAGAATAATGCATATATTTTAATACGTTTAATCTCAGTCGTCGGTAGAGAGCAAAGTGTAAGGATATGAAGTTAAAGTAAGCTTCTAAGTTTAACCGTTAATAACAAAATTGTTCTCTTCGTTTATCCCAAACTATTTATGCTCTTTTAACGCGTCCATTGTCGGTCACATTTTCATTATCTACTTCATACGAGAAACTCACTAGAAATGGATTTCTTCTTTTTTTTTTGCAAAAAACGAGATAAGCAGGGGATAAAATAATCGCATGCAAAGTTTGTCTACAGAATTTTGCTATGAATTTTCAAGGTTTTAACGCGTGTAACAAAGTGTTTTAATATTTCGATACGTACGAAACTTCAGCCACGATCTTTTCTCAAATTAAAATAACTTGTGCCACCTTTCTCCGCACGCCTCGTACGTTAACTAATAATTTTCATACAAAATCTGTTTCTCCATCGAAAAACTTAACATACGTCCTTCGAGCGAATTATTCTACAAACTTTTTTCTCCAACTTTCATAATTTTTCATTTGCATTCCGCATACGAATCGGTATCAAACGCGAAATTATGCGTCAACCAGTATCCCTGACGTACGTAGTAAACGCGTTAAACCAAAGCCACTCTACGATAATCACCTCGGCTATTTAAAACTTCATCGTCGACTAACTATACTCTAAATCAAAGCCGGTAATATTATCAACCCCTGAAAACGAACTTCTTATGACGCGATGTTCACGGCAGCGAAAATCGCTCGGAAACAACGACGTCTGGCTGCAGATAAGTACGTTCGTCGCAGACGGAACGAGTGCATACGGTGCATTCGTTCCTGGCGGACGCAGAGAGACGACACGGGGTCGAGCAAGAGGAAAGAAGAGGGGAAGAAAGGAACAGAGAGTCGGCATGAAGTGAAACGTTGGTCGCGGGCTGCTGGCCGCGACGAGGG
>NT_176547.1:191011-195777 GCF_000188095.3 Bombus impatiens | reverse complement strand
GGGGGGGGAGGGGGGGGGGGGGAGGGGGGCGGGGGGGCGGGGGGGGTGTGCGGGGGGGGGGGCGGGGGGGGGGGGGGAGGGGGGAGTGGGGGGGGGGTGGGGGGGGGGGGGGGGGGGGGGGGGCGGGGGGGGGGGGGGAGGGTGGGGTTGGCGGTCGCAGGAGGTCGAAGGGGGTTGACGGAGGTTGTGGGTGGTCGGAGGCGAACGGGGGTTCCTCGCGTGCAGCCTTGACATGGGCCAGGAAATCAATGGGACCTCCAACACCAACGCAAACTCGGTCAGTCGAGCCGTGCACACGGCCCATGCCTATAATTCGCAGTCGCACGCGGGAATGTTCGGTATCGTCGACGAACGATCGATCGTCGGATCCAATCGAGAAACGCCTCTTTTCGTACGGTCCGTTTTCCCCGCTTTTATTTCCCGATTAGAAACCTCGGTAGAGGGGTAAAAAGCATAGGAAGGGAAAGAGGAGAACAGGAAGAGAGAGAGAGAGAGAGAGAGAGAGTATGGAAGGCGATGCGAAGTGCCGACACTGCTTCTAACGTCGCTCCCGAAGATCGTGACCTCGATGAAACGTTCATTATTCGGTACACGCCAGTCGATTATCGAGAACGCCGGATGCGCGCCGTTTCTTTGCTGGGCGAACCTAGCGAGGGATAGGGCGAGTCGTTGTCTCACTCGATGTCGAGTGAGGACGCGGGTTTTTCGATCGCGGTGATCAGCGTTGATGATGAATATGATTAGGCTGGTTGGGGGGAAAATGAAAAAGCGACGATGATGGAACGAAGAAAGATCGACGGAGGGAAAATATCGAACGTTAGGAACGAATAGTTAAAAAAAAAAAGAGGTAGTAGGGTGTATGAACGATAGCTGTTTGAAAAATGATATTACAAATTGAATTGAATGAAACTTGACCATCGTTTGGAACGTTCAGAGTGGACGTATAAGGTGGATACAGTTTAAAGAATGACGCTAGATGTAGTGTTTGTAATTTGATTCTATCGACCAGCCTGAAGATTGAATTTCTTGTTGTGAAAGGGTAGGAGGGAGAAAAAACTGGTTAACGCAGTTATCGTAGAAAGGTAAGCTGTAATAGATCGATTCGCGAGCACACCTCGCGGTCGAGATCTCGATACAATGTCCATTGCAACGTCTGTCCCGATGACGACAGCGATACCGATAGCTGGGAAATGAAACGACGCGACGTTTCGAAGGAAACGTCAAACGGTTGAATAAGGACACACCGATCAGAGATGGAAACAGCGGCAACTTTCTTCAGACTTTCGAAATCTATTATCGACCTTCTGACTTCGCGTAATCTCTATATTTTCATTCATCAAAGATATTATTCCATAAACACGGTGTAATAGACGTATACAACAAGCTTCGACAATTTTTATTCGTTATTCTCTTACGAAACTATTTTTCTGCTTCTATACATATCCGATTGTGAGTTTATTCTTAAATTAAACACATAAACTCCTTATCTACCGATCATTTTTTTAATTTCTTCAAACATTATCCGGAATATTTTCATGCACATAGAATAATTATTTTCACGGGCTATATAAAGAATAAAATTATTGCGTAGAATGGCTTACTCTTCTTGGTAATCTACGTTACAATTGTTCCGTGTAGTCAATCAAGGCTTACTCGAGTCGATCATGGCTTACGTGTATTATTCGATTAGTATGCTAATTTACTACATAGATAGGATATTTTATTAATCATAGATTTGACGAAGAACTGCCTAAATCGCATCGCGAACCATTGCACAGAAAATAAAAGGTAATCGAAGTCGGTTTTCAACGTAATCCGCAACCAAAGCTATACATATATCCGAGTAGAAGAACCTTGACGAGAGCGCGGCCAGGGCTGCCAATCAATGGCGAGGACATCACCCTCGGCGACTAACATCTACGTCCTTGATCGTCCGTTCGCCGCCACTGCTAAAATGGCTATTCTTCTAAATAATTGCAACACCGAGGACAAGCAACTTTTAAACCTTATTTATCGTACACTTCGCGTTCCATTACATTTTATACATTTCCACGTTTAACGAAATATCGCTTAACTTTGTCAATCTTACATGAAAATTGCTTTTTATATGAAAATTTATTATCCATAAGTCAAACTGTTTCCATTTTCGCACAGCTAATTTTACTACAATGTTCATTTAATTGACCTTAATTGAGTTCACTAAATCAAGGTACTACACTGTGAATGTAAGCATCGTGTAAATCGTGGAACGATTTTTATCTATAACATAGCTACTTTGTTCTAAAAATATACTCGAGTTCCTTGTTGATAAGAAAAAGAATAGATGTAACAAGAACGAATGAGAAAGCCAGTGTTTCTCGCTGGCTCTGGCTGTAGTCATTCACCGTTTTTGTCAATAAATTAAAGTTACACCGAGCGTTACATTTCGCGTCGAGCCATTTGAATTTATATGAAACCACTCTGTTGGAATTTAAGCGAGCCACCACCGCGCTTCCCAGCTATAAAATGGTCCGTGACCAAATTTTGGAAAATATTAAAGACTCCTAAAAACATCGTTAACGATTATCAACCATCGTCTACACATCCCGATCGCGATAATCCTTCCAAAAAGAAAAAAGACTAATTATTTTCGTGAAACGTGCTAAGGGATCGGGAGCAGAAAAGGATTAATCACGATGAAAAACATTAGAGTTCCAAAAAAAAAAACGGCGTTCACCGACTAAAAAGTGGCAGAACTATGCTTCTTCTTTTTCTTTTTTTTTTTTTCGATTCAGCATAGCAATAGGATCAGAAGCAGCAGGGCATATGTACGCGATTGAGCGTGTGCGTGTACCCGAGCATTCGGCCAACGTAATGTGTGCGCCTGAGTACGAGTGTAATAAAAGAGCTTTCTGGGTCGCATTAAGGTAATGCTTCCATGGCGCGGCTAGGCGCGAGCGAGGCCCAGCTTGAAAGTTAGGCGAAATGGTGGAACAACGAGAGCCGTCGTACTTTTTGGCGGTATCAAAAGGGCAAGTCGCGCGATTTGTGTCTCCTTGGCGCCACCTTTCCATTTACTTCGTCTGAAAATACTCCAAGCAACGACTAAAACAAGACTACGAACTCTTCGTACGTGCACGAGTATTTGAATACTTATCATAAAATACTCGTATGTTCATGTCGTACATATTATATAAAACTAAATTTTCAAACTAAAATTTCATCAGCACTGTAACGTGACAGGTGTGTCGTTATATTGATAAAATTGGAAATTCGTTTTAAAAATGAATATAGAGATTGCAAGATATTAATCGTAAACATATATTTAGTAAAAAAGAATTAGCAAGCAGCATGAATAGCCATTTTAAGCGCATTGTAAATGTTAAACACGGTCCTACTGAATATCAAGATTCGTTAATGTAACGAATGATTGATTGTTTAAATACTTTTGTCATCGTTGTGACGTATATACTTGTATTAAATGTTGTAATTTCTATATACATTTCCGGATTTATCGCAAATTTTACCGACACGATCCTGACATTCGAGTTTCGCGACAGCGTTAATAAAATTTCAAAATGTTTCATACATCGCAGATAATATATATTCGTAAAATAAGCGTTTTTGCGAGCTTATATATATACAAATTCTATGTACAGACTGTACGAAATAGAGAAATACAGGAATAGTCCCATAAATTCCTCGCCGATAATGTTTGTCCTGATGACTGTTTGAAAGATCGAGGTTGATGGTTCTCTTCGTGTAATCGTTTGTATTTGAAAATAGATGGAATCGGTCTCTGAAAAGATGGATACGTTTAGCGAAAAAGAATTTCTCAAACTGACCCGTTAATTAATCGGAAGCCGATGACGCGGCTGATAAATTATGATCTGCTTATCGATCGATCGTCCTCCAGCGCAGCCGGTATTGTCTCTTGCTTTTTTCCACTTGGTTTTTCTTTACCGTTTCCTGGACGGACTGCATTCAACCCTGAGACACTGATCACTGGAACACGCTATAAATATAATAATGAATCGAACGGTGCAACTGGAAGCGTCATTGACTAGACACACGATACTCGGCAGCGACACGGCTAACTTCGCGAAATCGATTACGTCTATGTCAGGGTCACTCGTTCCCTTGCCTATGGAACGCGCTCTACGACTTTTTTCCAGCTACGAAACCGTCGCTGTTAACGAAATGACAATGTATTCTACACCTGACGTTTCTCGTTCTTCGTCCCTCGTGGCTCGATCGACAAGACGCGCTCGTGTTCCACGAGTTTCCATTCAACGAGACCTCGCCGTCCTATGAAATTTCATTCACGCCGTTCATATCTTGATTCTAACTACGCCAACCTTTCGTTTTACAAAGAACGAGCTCGATCTTTACCGTGATGATCTTCTCTTGTAAAAAGAAAAAAAAAAGTCGAAATTTTCCCGAAAAACCGCCGGTTCCAGCGCGATAATTAAGCGCCGGTGAAAAAACCGTCCGCGTTTCGACTAATTTTTTGTCGCCGTCTGACCGAAAAAAGCGCCAGCCTGCTGCGAGCTAAAGAACATCCTGTCGAATAAATTGGAGACAGAAGAAGAAAGGGGGAAAGGGGAGAGCACGAGAGGCCCTCCTTTTCGGCCGAGCATTACCGAGACGGTTGGTCTGACGGTGGTCGAAGCAATCCCCTAATTGGATAAAACTCAACGGCAACCCGGTAACTGGTAATTTCCCTGCAGCAACGTAATTACTGGCCCGTATTTACGCAGAGGGCTGCGCGCGGACCAAGGCGGCGC
>NT_176547.1:176104-190393 GCF_000188095.3 Bombus impatiens | reverse complement strand
GGCGGCGCGGCGGTGGCGGCGGCTGCGCTCGCGCTCACCGCTTCTCTGCTGTATAGCCAGGTGGAAAAAAAAGGCAAGAACACATACGGAAAGAGAAAGAGGGAGAGCAAGAAAGAGAGAAAGAGAAAGAGGGAGGACGCGCGCGCGGCAACGGCAAACCCTTGCACAGAGTGTATAAAAAGCCATCGCAATCTCGTGGTATAGTGGCACGCTAATGGGGCACTGATATAATTAACTGCTATACCTACGCTCTTATCGAGCCCTAGCAACGTTGCTGCCGTCGCCACCGCCGCTGCATACCTTGAATAAAAATAGCACTAATCCGATATATAACGGGTAACGCTTTGATATCGGTGCACCCCCTCTTGCCCCTTCTCCCTACCTTTAAGACCGTGCAACTTACACACACGCGACCACGTCATTTTCTTCGACTTCCCTTCTCCAACGTCTTGCGTCAATGCGCAACCTGTGCTTTTCCGTTTCGCCTTCCTTCTCTTTCGAGCAACGCGTTTCCCGCGTCGGGATCGAACGGTCATGGCGAAAGGGAAAAACGAGGGAAACGATTTGTTTTGGCGTCGCGTTCCGCCAATCGGACGACCAGAGGACGCACGAGCGAAACCTTGAAACACGCGGAATGGAACGGTCCGATGAAAGCACGCGAACGCGACTGAAACGACATTGCAACACGTTAAAGGGATTGATTTTTATATACACGTGTAGATACGTGTAGATATGGATACGCGTAGATCGAACGCGAATACAAAATGTTACAGGTACATTTGCGAAGATTCGAAAGATATAGAATTTCGAATAAGACCGGGGACGACGAGAGTCCCAGAGGCGTGATGCTCGACGACAACGAATTGAAAGAATTCAGAGCGTCGTCGGAGTGATTACGGGTTTAACGGTGGAACTTAAATCCGTACAGCCCTCGAGAGAGAAACCTGTAACCTTAAAGATAAACCGAGCCTTTGGCCCAGACCTTTGAGACCTCATTATGAAACGCAAAATGGATTTTAGACTCGATGACCCACTTGTCCGCGGAACCTCATTTAAGAATACCGTCGTGCTCGTTTTAGAAGCTTTCCGATCTATTGTGCGACTGAAACGTATGAAAAATTGTGAAATGCCGGACGATCGTGTTTACGCGATCGAAACGACGAATTTTAGCCAAAAAGGAAGATCGACATCCCGAAATAGACCATCCATAAAATTCAATCGCAAATGAAATTTAATGTCACGTTATTTAATCCATTGACTGTCGCGTGGGCCGTTTGGTTGCGGCTAATTTTCAGCTGTACACTGGCAGCTACTTCGAAAATGTCCCCGTTTAATTGGAGCGCACTGTTTTCGGCCGACTGGGAAGCAATGTTCATTATAAACGAACACGAGAACGACCCGTTAACAACCAGTGGGGTTGAGGGTGAAAAGAGGAGGGTGGTATATCGTGTCTTGCAAATTACACGAATAAACAGCCGTCAAAATTGATGTTCATTATAATGAGCAATGTGACCGAAGACATCAATTGCGTTTAACGATCGGGCAATCGCTAAACTTGGCGAATTAACCGTTAATTAAAATACCGTGTTGCCGAGTACGCGTTTCCAAGTTTACATATACTTTTGCTGCGATTCTATGCGAGTATTTTCGCGTGTTTTCACGCACAAATTAACCCATGATTGGCGCGATATAATCAAAACTAACCGCATTATTGCATCGAAATATCGTGCGATAATACGTAGCACGAGCCTTCTATAATTTCGATACAAACCCGTCGAAATTGTGCCAATGGTGAAATTTACTAAGAACTTGGAAATAATTCGTTGACCACTTCTTGTTACAAATTTGCAGTATATACAGGGTTCCAGAACTGCAAATCAATCGGGCAAGAAATGATAGGAAATTATGAAAAGAGAAATTTTTCTAATCTCAAGTTATTTTCGATAACGAAGCTCTAAAAATATAGATTTTACAATTTTGGATAAGAAATTGCATATTGTTTGTCGCTAACCTTTCAATACGAATTTTTAAAGCTTCGCTACAAAAAAGCAAAATCGAATATGTGGACGACTGCAAACAGTTTCCACCAAATTGAAAAAAAAACAAATCGAGATTGTACACTTGCTCTACAAAAAAATTCCACCATCGTCTGCACGAGCAATCGCTATATTTCTAGTATATCTGAGATAATATTAAATTCTTTCATCTCTATTTTGTTATAATTAATAATCTTTGAATATTTAATTTCCTCGATTATATAAAAACCCTGTCCCCTTTTGAAACAATAAAAAAATGCTTTCAATAGATTTAAAATAAAGTAAACGCGTATTTAACCCATTTGTTCGATCATCGTACGAATCAGATATATCTCATCTCATCGACTTCAGGTGGAAATTAAGCGAATCCGCGTGCATTGTAACGTGCTTGCTTACACAGCGTTCGCCTGATCGGTTGCCCTTCGA
The DNA here is from genome assembly GCF_000188095.3 of Bombus impatiens. Classification (NCBI taxonomy): domain Eukaryota; kingdom Metazoa; phylum Arthropoda; class Insecta; order Hymenoptera; family Apidae; genus Bombus; species Bombus impatiens. The sequence goes on along the minus strand of NT_176547.1, from coordinate 187,931 downwards.
CCCGATGCTTTCCTTCGATTGACCGCGTTACATTTCGCCACGAGATTGCGTATACCTTCGAATCGACTGGTGCACCTTGAATAGAAACGGCAAGGCACCGGCACGCAGACCTTACTCTTCTTATCTGCTATTGTGGCCGCGTTATCGCGCCCACGTGATCCTTTCATTGTAAATTTTCCTTTCGACCCGCGAACTGTGCTTTAATTAACACGCAACATCGGCAGTCCATTCTAACGATATAGCGATTCCAAATACGCCTCTTACTTCCTGGATATCCAAATACAGTAGTGTCGAAGTGGTCTCCTAAGAAAACTCTACATCTGGTCTTTTTAGTTTTCTCAAGCACCGAAGCTATCGACAGCGTATAGACAACAGACTGGGACGAAGGCAGACCATAGCCAGTAGACAGGCGACGATGGCTTCGGGGTTTTCAGTTATAAGGTAACACTGCTATAGCGTGCAGATCGGGACCAGCTCAAATTATATTCCTACTTGTACTTACACTTCTGTATTAAAATATATTTTTTACTTTACAATTTATCCACGCTGTTACGTGGGGCGACACTCTACCTAGACAAGGCCATACACCGCGGGCCAGACGGGAACCAGATGTCCTCTCATCCTTACTGCGTACCCTCGATAGTCTTAAGGACCCATCACAAGTCCCAGTAATTTGCTAGCTAAGGTCCCCTTCTTAGTCCACCAACCTTCGTTTATCCAATCAGAAGCAATGTATACTGCCCTCACTTTCCTGACCAAAAATGTCACGAACAAATCCGATGGTCTCGTGCGCTAGACACACCCATCGCTAGCTTTCCTCCGACACAGCATCGTCACTGTACCTTACTTATTCTACAACGTTAGAATAGTCAACAACTCATTAACGGGTTACTCTCCTTAAATCAATCATTTACTTAACGTATACATACTCAACAGTGTACCTCATAAGTGTTGGAAAAATAAAGCTTATAACCCTGTTAATCGCAGCGTTATACTATCTTAACCACCCCTATTATCTTAACGAAAATCGGGGGATCGATCAACTCGTGGTGTCGATTATTATAATCGTAACGGGAATTTATGACTCCCGTTGACGTTTCCTCGCGATTGCGTCTCCCCGCGATTGGTCGAAAATACACACGCGTTCCCCTGTCCATACATCTAATAACCATAAATCTAATAACAAGTAGAATCGCCTATAAAGCGGCAGATACAGTGATCGATAAAAGTATTTGTAAATATTCTCATTTTCCATTGAAACGTTCTTTCGTCGGACTTCGCATTCCATTTTCATAATATTAAATCTTGTAACCACGTGGAAGTACTACCAAATGATACGAAGCTTCATATACTTGAACTTGATTAATTATTCTGTAAACGCTGCAATAGATACAACGTTGGTGCCAATACTTTTTGCAGCCGCTATACGTTTCACCTTTTACGAATTTAGCGTTGTACGGGGCTCACTTGTACTCTAACTCGTTTGTTTTTTGGTCCTGTTAAATCAGCTTCAAATTGAAGTCGCTACAGAAAGTATTTGCGCACCATTGTATTCATTATAGCATCAATGTATTAATTATTTGCACCCAATCGCATTAAATCTTAGAAAAATTTGACGTGGAAGCAAAATCAAAGTAGAAATTCGTAAAAACGCTTCGTTGGAAAACAAGGCTATGTATAAATACTTTTGGGGCCACTGTATAAAATCTCGAATATAGTAAAACTATTTGCCGAAACTTGTCGAAGGATAAGCAGCTTATATGTATAATTAGAGTTCATAATATAGTACGTACATAATAGCTCATCGATTTTCCTCATTACCTACTATTTTTCTTCCGTACATGTAATAAGAGGTGGCGTGCAGATAAGTGAATCCAAACAGCAAAAGTTCTGCTAATCGAGCATTAACGAAAATTTCGCTCCAATAAATAGAGTTTAGATAGACGGAGTTCTCTACTGTATCCAAATAGTAAGAACTTATCGAGTACTCGGATCTCAATGGAGTGGATATCCAAGCACTCGAAATATCTTCAGATTCCAGCGATAAACGAAAGCATTTAATACCATAAAAAAGCGTTATAAAAATCGGATAAACGTTTCCGACGATTCTCGATGAAGGAGGTATGGAAGCAGATATGTATATGACGAAACGCGGAGATTTAGATGCGTCGGATAATTCGAAAGTTTCGGCCATTAAATTATCAACTTCATGAAACTCGGATGAAATCTGTGTCCGGCCGAAGCTCGTTCTCCTCGAGTTTTGCGTAACGTTGTTAATTCCTCGTCTAGTCTCGTTGGATAGCCGAGCTTCGTGTCGGACACGTCCTGGATTAATCCGGGAATCGGTAGTTTTTGCACGTTGCCGCTGAGATGGCCCCGAGAGTATTCGCGAAATCCTGTATTCGTGTGCGTCGCGAATTAACCATTCGCCGTAGATTTTGTTCTTGAAGATATATATATATCATCATTATTATTATTATGTCTTTTAACACCCCATTAGGGTCGACATATGTGGCAATGGAAAACAATTCGTAATATGACAACGCTAAACAAAAGATAAGAATACGATATCAAATCGTGGAACAATTTTCTGGTTTTCTCTACAATTTGATATCGTATTTTTATCTTTTGTCTAGCGTATTTACCTTCGTACGAATTGCTTTTCTTTGCCACATACGTCTACCCTAATGAGGTGCTTAAAAGACATGCTGGTGATCCGAATACGTTCTTAATCTCTTTCTAAGAATTGTGAAGAAATAACGCAGGAATTAAGGGATGTAATCACAAGCAATTCAGACGCTCATTACGATATAAACCGTTCGTTAAAATGGTAAAAAACATCCAATTTTTCTAGAGTACTTTGTTGAAATTTCTATTCACGGGTTAAGGAAACTGATTTTAACGCGTATGCGAAGTCCTATTCTAGCCAATTACGGCTAGCCAAGGAAGATGATCGTTGTTAGTCAATTAATTTCTGGAAATTTGTCATAAAATTTTACAGCCACGCTCTCTACATTTCGTCTAAAGATAGTAAATATAATACTAATTACGTTTTAGCTTACTTCTTGCAATCGAGCGAAATACAAAGTTTTCGTAACAATTTAGCTGGTTATTTAAACAGTGTATGCCTTATATGGCAAAAATAATAAATAACATTTAAACAGGTTTTTGCATGTTTCCAGTTCCGCATTAAATTACATATAAATATACAATAATTTTCACGATGAAATTTCGTTCGTTCGAGTTAATTAAGAGAATCGACAATCCTTGACGTTTCGACTTGGGATAGAACGATGCGATCGTTGAAAATAATATGGAAGTATATGGAAGTAATAACGGAGAAAATTGTCGTTAATTCGTACTAATTGAGAGCGATAATTCGAACGAAAATCCGCACGAACAATGTTGAAATTCGTTTCTGTATGTGAGACGGAACTTATGATCCTGCGCAACTGTCATACTATATCTGCGCTTAAATTTGCACGATAACGCTTCATACATTACGCGAATAACTACAAGCAGCAAGTCGATGCGATCATGCTGTGTCAACATACTTTGCACTTCTGTGTTACTGTTTATCGATCTAAATATTTAATGTCCCTAACGTTCCCTCCTATGCCTAATCTTCCCGAGTAATCAATTACGACCAATGAAAGATACCTATTTATATAACTAACTCTAACGTGCAAGTTATTCAAACTCATGGATTAAATGGTTCAAACAATTTGAAGAAATATGAGGTTAAAGGTAGAGAACAGTTATACGTTTGTGTTAATTCTTGACTAAAATTGCATGGAATTAATTTGTTATAATTTACAAACGTATGAAGTATGAAATCATTGTACAAAACGTAATTTACTTTTCTTGAATCTTAAGCGAAGTTTAGGAATAATCAATAAGAAATATGTCACCAATAATTGTCACCAATTCAAGAATAATCAATAAGAAATATGTCACCAAGAGCGAAAGATCGCAGAATTGATCTTAGTATCACAAAGTCTTTTTCACGACCTTTAGATTCACTAACACAATTACTAAGTAGAATTTAAGTACTTGAAAATTTAGGTAAGACAAGTTGTCTAATTGATTAAACCGAAATATCGAGTCTATTCGAATCGAAACTGTCAAATGTCTACCAAAACATCCCCTAAAATTGGGGAAACATCCTTTCAGTAAAAATGGACCCAAATACCTGCAAGATACGAAAATAATTCTAAACCAAACGGTAAATCTATCCTTAAATAAACTTCTATGAGAAAGTTCCCGACAACTAAACGAACGCTTCTCCAAAAAAAAAAGACAAAACAAAACTAAATCCTTCTAAAATATAAAAATAACTATGTTCTTTTGCTAATCAGTCGAAACAAAAATTCGCATCTGTTTCATTTAAACCTGCATGAAAAACTCCGCGGAAAATAAACAAAAATCCTAACAAAAACGAATGCAAATTCTCCAGGGTACAAGAACAAATCCAAATCGTTCTCGGTCATACAACCATCGCAAAATAAATGTCGTCCATAAAAAAAAAATCCATCAAATATCGTTGGAAAATTGCTAAACACTAACGAGCAACAGCCAGGGTAAGAGAGAAGTAAAATCCGGGCCGGTAACTAAAAGCCATTTTCATCGACTGTCCGAGGCTTGTGTAACGCGGTTAATTCCTCATCCACGTCAGCTAACCGGAGAACGAGTTCGCACGGACGGCAGCTAGGAACAGTGAAATCAAAGTAATCCGGCAGCCGGTCGCTTCTGCACGTTGGAGAGGATCCATTCTGTCTCTTTCTCATTTCTCACTCTCTCTCTCTCTCTCTCTCTCTCTCTCTCTCTCTCTCTCTCTCTCTCTCTCTCTCTCTCTCTCTCTCTCTCTCTCTCTCTCTCTCTCTCTCTCTCTCTCTCTCTCTCTCTCTCTCTCTCTCTCTCTCTCTCTCTCTCTCTCTCTCTCTCTCTCTCTCTCTCTCTCTCTCTCTCTCTCTCTCTCTCTCTCTCTCTCTCTCTCTCTCTCTCTCTCTCTCTCTCTCTCTCTCTCTCTCTCTCTCTCTCTCTCTCTCTCTCTCTCTCTCTCTCTCTCTCTCTCTCTCTCTCTCTCTCTCTCTCTCTCTCTCTCTCTCTCTCTCTCTCTCTCTCTCTCTCTCTCTCTCTCTCTCTCTCTCTCTCTCTCTCTCTCTCTCTCTCTCTCTCTCTCTCTCTCTCTCTCTCTCTCTCTCTCTCTCTCTCTCTCTCTCTCTCTCTCTCTCTCTCTCTCTCTCTCTCTCTCTCTCTCTCTCTCTCTCTCTCTCTCTCTCTCTCTCTCTCTCTCTCTCTCTCTCTCTCTCTCTCTCTCTCTCTCGCTCTCTCTTTCTGTTTCTCTCCTGCTCTATCCCGACACATCGACGAACAACAACCGGTGCACACAGTGGTCCGCGTTGGTAGCCGTAGTAGACGGAAGCACGAGGTGCGCGATTACATCGGCGGCAGCATTATCGGAAAGTGCATTACCAGCCGCGTCGATCGCAATTCCTATGCGCGATTTCCAGCGGCCACCAGTTCGGCCGATGCTCCTTGATCGATGCTCAACGATTGGACGAGGATTACCAAGCTGCCGATTATAAAGGCAAAACTCAGGATTTCGCCTGTAATTACTCGTACTCAGCCGATTTTGCCCACCGGTAGAACGAGACCGAATTTTAAGCAACGTTTTCGATCGGTGACGACGATAGGGTTAATTTGCCGCTGCTCTAGAATTTCGGCATTAACCATTTAACACTAATACCGTCGAGTCAGTCCAAAAAAACGAATGGGATCATCTTACTAAAAATTATATAGTTCTGGTATTTTTTTGTAATATTAACGTTTACTTTCTATCGGGAAAATATCGCGGTTACATAGAGCGACTACGAAAAGCGTGTGCACATCATTGCGTAATATTTACGCGGTAATTAATCAAATCTTATATTATAGTAAATTAAATTTCGTATCACTTAACAGTGCTTTCATACGAATATACAGATTCGACGCTGTGGAATTGAAACGTAGAATCTGATAAAGAAGCGCTTCATTAAAATAGGGAATAGAGAAATAAGGGCATGTGCGCATAGCTTTTGTAGCCACGGTATAGAATCTATTAACTTTTGTCACGAATAATATTAGTATCTTAGAGATAGAAATTTCTCATATTTACACGAATACATACTGTGATATAATAGATACGTGATATATTCGTTGGAAGAGGAGGGAAATTTTAATCAAGGTGTAATTATCAAAGCGAGTGAATAGACCGGAAGAGATTCGTACAGTATGCCCATTTTAAGGTATATGACACGAAAAATACGTCACTGTGCAGGAGAAGGTAATCTTCGAGGATAGAAAGTAGCGAGCGTATTGTTTATTAACGTGGACCTTAATTTCGAGAAAAGGAAGATCCTGGTTAAAGCGAAATTATCCGGTACAATGAATAAGAAAAAGATTCTTCTCCGGTCTAAATTATGACTTTGGAACAAGATAAATTGAAAGATAACTTGATAACTTGAGCATACGTGCCTTACGAGCTAGAAGATTGTTATAAACGCGAACGAAAGATAAGGAACAAGTATATATTACGAGAAATAATTTAGAATTCTATCTTAGAATCATGATTATGCGTGCGTGCGTGAATTTAGTTGATGTATGAAATAATAAAAGGATAATAGCGAACAGATGGTGGGAAAGAGTTATGGTATTGTAATATTCATAGCGACAGAATGAAACACGGTACTTTAATATGCAAGGAAGAAGAATGAGTATGTCCGCGTATCTGATGAAAAAGAATTAATTTCATTCTAGATATATCCGCGCAAGACAATATTCAGACAAGAATCGCCATTCTACAGTGGACAGAAATCATCCAAAATTGAATCACCTTGACATAATGGAATTGTAAATTAAAGTATCAACTAGTGATACTGATTAATGCAGTAACGCAGAGCCGATTACGGTATTCCGTCCCTTTCGATATAAACGAGCTTAGGCTAAATGTACTTCCTGCATCCCTTGCTGAAATTTTCGGCTATAATCTTCGCGATCAATCAATCATCTGTCAATTTACTCACTGAAACGATTAAACATATGCACAACGTACATATTGCTAGATGATTTTATGATTTCGCTATATTTTTTCTACCTACCAGCGTTTGGTGTATCGTTAAAAAATGAGACAATTTACATAAACATCGTTTACATACGTACGATGATCGATCGTGAACTAGGATTTGCAATTAATTCTTTACCGTTGCATTACAACAATGTTTGATGAAAATTAATCACGATGTTATTTTTACATCGTTTACTTAATATTATCCGATTTACATATCGAACATTTGAAATGCCTCTGTATCGTATTTACACATTCCAATGCGATTGTTTCGCATAGAACGTCAATTGATGTACGCGTTCATTAAAGTGTTCATAAAAAGCGTTCTTTCATGTGTGCGTTATTGAAAATTAATCGACTTGTCAGGAGAGATGAGAAGAGAAGCATCGATCGTCAGGCTGTACGAAATAATGGATAAAACTGCATATTTCTCGCGATTCTAATTAACCTTAATAAATCTAATAAATCTTCTTTCAATCCTTACAAATGCTAGAATATTTGAAACGACTCCAAAAATAAAAAACGCCTCTTTATCGAATACCTACGACAGACAGTGTTCGCCCACACTGTCATCAGTGGTCGTTCTCTCGAATTCCGTTCCAAGTCGGCCTATACGACTACCTAACTACTGTCGACGTTTTTGGGGATTCCCTTCCAGCTCTAACTACTTCCGCGAACAACAGCTATCCCGAATTAGTGGTAGGAAATAATCTATCACTCTGGGGGTTTCACGTCGGCAATAGCTTCTTATGGTACACTCTACCATGATGAAATTGGGACTTGTATAAAAACAGGGAAGCAATCTTACCGCAGAAGGGATAGTAGGAGTTCTAACAAGATGGAACACCAACCCTCTGAAGAAAGAAGAATTCCGACGATAAAGCGGACATGACAAGGGCATCGGGAAAAAAATTTCAACAATTTTTACTGCTGAAATTATGTTTCACTATGCTGTTTTTATAGCGACGAAGAAACATTAGAAAAGGAAAATAAAGGGGAAAAAATACTGGCAATGAAAATAATAAGCGACACCGTAAAAAAGAAAAAAGTAGAAAAAATCAGAACACGCGGGAAAGTAAAGGTTTTACAGGAAAAAGGTGTGGAAAAAGTATTTCAGGGTGTAAAATAACCTTCTACAAGTTTCTAGAACGTGTTGGAATTCTAGCGGCACGTATTCCAGAAATAAAAAAAATTTATGTGCCACTATGGAAATGTAACGTGATACACACGAATTATACACGGCCGTTAGTGTTATACGCTATAACCTAAAGAGATCAACGTTAAGGACCGAATGGACATAGACTGACAATGTTCCTATGGCGAAATTAAGACCGCGTGATAGCACTGTCGATGTGTAATATAACGAATGGAGGATAGCTGAATAGAGAAGCAATAGGCAAAAGCGAATCTAAAGTGGCCGTTATCGTGAACGCAGATCTTCATTGCGTGTTAGAACAACCATATAGGTAAGCTGCTGGCAATTGCAGGGCTATGCTTATCGGAAGTGGCCTGATACACACCGCTTTGCCTTTTCTTCTCTACACTTGACCTGCCCTATCGGGAACGACAGAAATAAATTACAAACGTTTCCATGTCACTATAGAACGAAGCTTTCGCGCTACTTCGCGATCAAGTCGTTTTATAATTCTCTTTTGTTACTTCTTCGAGTATTTTCTTGCGTTAACTCCTTCGAAATTGAAATTTCTTTTTTAGACCATGGGAAAATATACTCTTTTGTCGATTTTCAAGGATTTCTTTTGCACGAAAATCATAACGCACTAAAATTAAAAATAGTTTTAAAGAAAGCAAATATACGGTAATACCTCGATTATCAGAGTCAGAACGGTCGATTATCGGAACATCGATTAGCGAGAAATTTGCAAATGGTCCTCTATAAGAAAAATTAGAAAACGAGCATAGAAAGCGAAATAAATTATCACAATTTTTATCCAACAGTTTTTGTTTCTCTTCGCGAAACGATATTTATAAAATAGTTTGAAGCAAATGGTCTTTCCTCGTATGAAAACGCAATTGTGTCACGATTGGTTCGGATAATCAAAGTTGTAACGTATTCGTCATTTATGCAATCGATTTAATCGACGATCGCTTACCTATCTCGTGTATTATTAAACTGTATTTAATTGATAATTTGTCTGAATTAAATAGCGCACAGTATCGAGTACGAACGAATTAACGACATTTGAATATTTTAGCAAAACGTAATAAGAACGATGGCGTTCTTTCTAGTCTGATATCGTATCGAAAAGAATGGAACTAATTTGAGAAGAAACGATGGAAGTTTGGCTGTTCGTCCAGCGCTTGAAAACGAAGGCAAGGCTGAACGATCGTTCGAGTCGATTTCATTTTGTACATCCTGGCACGAACGCGGGTAGCTTCGCGTTTCCAGGAGCCGAACTCGTGATTGGCAGATCGAAGTAAGCCGCGTTCATGTCAGGGGAAACACGATAAAGCGTAACTTTATGACAAGGTCTTGGTACGCCATTCGCGTGGAACTGCAGTTCGCAAATCGTTCGAACTTTGTAAGACGGGTTTCGACGACGCGACGCTGCGAACGAACACTGTGCATCGATGCATCGGCGGCTGTGGTTGTGTAGCCGTGTTCCACAAATAACCGAGGAACGCTCGTTAATTAATATTCATTCACGCGGGCGAAGAAACAACGTGTGTATTAGTTAATTAAGTATTACACGGAACGACCGTGTTCTGTTCGTGGAAACACGCGGCTAGCTGCGATATAACAGAAACTTGGAAATTCTCTAACAGGTCATTATACGCAATCTTTTAGCATTATATACTACATCGTTGTATGAAATATTTTTAAAACTGCGTAAACTACGCTGAAAAATCGAATCGTTTCCTGACAATACGATATTGTTCGTAATTATTTTATTACCTTCGTAATCGACGTATGATTTATCGTTAGATCGCAGATTTTAAAAATATACACGTGACATACAAAAATGTATGAAATCTTTAAGATAGAACGCTGTGGTCTCTTATACAATTTAATATTATTAATGACATACGTAAATCTAAAAGAGAATTGATCATTCTCTTTTAGAAAAGAACTTGTTCTAATTCAATTCTTTCTAATTCACTGATATTTTTAGCTGGTAAGTTGCTATGCGAGAAAACCTTTGACTGTAATACACCAATGGGGTGTTTATGGTGCTTAACGGTACAAATCTTCGGCTTTAGTTTGTTCGACCGTACACAGAAAAATACGAATTTGCATAAAAATTCACAGTCCAATTACCACCGTAACAACGTAGCAACAAGAACTGGTAAAGTTGCCATTAAAGAACGATCGTAGGAAATGAAAAACTTGGAAACGATATTATCGACAGAGAGAATCGGAGAAAACGGAGCGAAGGGGAAAAAATGATAGCGTGCCACAGCTGCATTTCTTCGGGCAAAAACCGAAGCCGAAATGAAAAATGTTATTTGCCAAGATTACAGTAGCACGTATATACGATGCATAATCCCGCGTCGGGTCGAAATCGCGCAATTTCTCCTTTCTAGCTATGCAGCCACTTATTAGAGGCCCTCGGATGATTTGCATGCTGCAAGAGAGGCGCAGTCCCGATTTACTGCTTATTGCTTATCGATCGCGAGCTCACGCTTTACCAATTCCCGTCAAAATCATCGTGATTTCGCGTGCACGCTCTATTTTACGAAGACCCATACGTCATTATCGTCGATAACAGTTGTCCGCCTTTATCCCGCTTCTTCTAAGCTCGGCCGCGCATCTCCAACACCATTAAATCACGCTATAATTACAACTACGGACCGATCGACCAGACTTATCGTTAGTCGGCACCCTGGTTCTCACGGCCGTTGATAAAATTCTGCTCGCCGTGCGTTTAGAATTTACAGCTTTGCTTGCAGATGCTCCGCCAGATAACTGATTAATGCCTGTCGAACAAACTTTTAAACAACTGCGATTCGTGATATTTCAAGGCGAGGATATTTCAAAAATAAGACCAGTTCTTTCAAAGTCGGATATTCCCCTCGAGATAAACTAAACTCCTCGGTATATTGAGCGTTACGAATTATTATCACGAAAGATATACAAACAGTCAGTCGCTGATAATAAGATTATTCCTTCCTTCGTGTTTCCAAACACATAATTCGCTGATCGTTATTTTTAAGACTCAGAATGTGGTAATTAGAAATACCGACAAATACCGACTGCCGTATCTAAATAAAATGCAATTTTTCTTCGTCTCTTTCCTATCGTTCGTAGAGTAAGGAAATCAGAGGGAACTGATCCAGACGTCAGACGATGACTCAAAGAACTCGAAGACGAATGCTACAAACGAAGCCATCAAAAACGTGACACAAGTTGCGCGATGTTTCACTCAACCATACATCGTCTGAACTACTCGTAAATCCACGTCGCAACACAATTACAAAACGAACCTAACGTTCTCCACCCTTGTTGACTACATCAAGCCCGTTATGTCTGTAAATTACAGACTGGAAACATAACTTCAACGGCGAAAATGATCAAGAAGCATCGAGGCATGCAACGATGCCTGTCATCGTAAAAAGGAAAAAGCATTTTAAGCTTTCCAAGCGTGAAACGATACAACCTGGATTTATAGCGTTTCATCTAGCTTCCTTGGAGCAGCGTGAAACGCGTAAACGACTGTATAAACCCGGTCGACCGGCATTTCTAACGTAAGAAACGGGCGGCCG
>NT_176547.1:159745-175650 GCF_000188095.3 Bombus impatiens | reverse complement strand
GGCCGGCTAATCTAGCCGGTTATAGTCTCCAAGCTGTGAACGAGGTTGGACTTTAATAACGAAGCTACGCCCTGCTGGCTACGAGGAACCAGCGTAAGACGTAAGAATAACGGCTCGTTGCATTCGACTGGCATGTCCATTAGATAATGGTAAACGCCCTGCAGCGTGCTCGTTGCACCCATCATCGTTGTTGCGTCGAGTCGCGACCCGACGTTGGTTAGTCGACACTCTAACGATCTTTCTTGTCCGCGTTGTTATCGCTGTCAACGCCCGGAATGTACCTCTTTCGCGTTCGTTTCACACAGGTAAAATTGACTTCGATTTAAACAGGTAGTTTTATAGGAATCAGCGAAGTTATGGCCCACTATTTACGAGTCGTCGCTTCATAGAAGCGTAAGCGTAGTCTATTAGACGGGGCGATACGTCTATGCCGGTGTTCAGTCTACGAAACGTACAGTAAAGCAAGATACATTTTGTGTTATCGTTAAAATGTCGAGCGATAAGGAAGACGCTTTCGTTCTGCATCGCTACATTTCTTTATGACTGCAACGTATGTCCGGCTACTGGCGATGTTAATGCCAATTGTCGCGACGAAAACGATTCGTTGCTGTTTCGCGAACAGGAAAATGTTTTGGAAATAAAGTACCTGGTATTTGCTAGACGAAACATATCTCTATTTAGACTTCATTTCATTAGTTACGTTTATAAAAATATGAAATTGCAAGACACTATCGCATTTTTATATTTAAATCACCGTCAATTGATCAGAAGCGTGAACTGAACTATATAGAAAGATTTTTCCCGCTATACGCGTGAAAAATATTGAATTAAGAGAATCTAAGGGAGGACCATTGAATTCAAGATATTTGCATGATTGGTAACAGAAACGTTCGCCAGGTGTCATTTCCAAACAGCTCCAGAGAAAAGGAACGGAACAGATTGTTGAATCTTCGCGAGAACGATAATTACTCTTTCCATCCTACGTAAAGCAAACAAACTTTGCGGCGAGCAAAGGCGGAAAAGCAAACTGGCCCACTGTTCCCGCCACATCGGAGCGTCGATCATCAAAGATTGTTTCATCGAACCGATATTGCTGGTCGCCTCGCGTCTTCGGTATCATCGATCTTGGTTAATTATACGAGCCATAGAAGCGACCTTTAGTAGCTTCAACACGTACACTGCATGTGACACAGATCCGAGTACTTTTCTGTTATTTGTACTCTTCTCTTATAGTTAAAATATCCAAATTTACCATTTCCATTTCGAAATTGAACGAAACAGAAGTTTTGTTATTTTCTATGTGCCATCTTCATTTCTTTTTTTTTTTTTGTTCGCGATTACTGAGAATTGTGAATCTTAATTGCCGAAATAAAAGTAAAGGAACACGAACGTTACACTTAGAATTCATATCAAAATAGTTTTAGATTTATTTAATAAACGATTTCTAGGATCTTCGTCGATATACATTTGCACTCTCAGCACTTTCTTTGTCTCACCATCTTCCATACCACACTGCCAACGGAACAGTTACATTCATCTATTTTTGAGACGCACACATCCACACACTCATATTCACGTACGTGTGTCACTACTACGCGGCCAATCTAGTCTAGCACACAAAATTATACATACCTTAATAGCGATATTTAGCTATTGCTTTCTATTGAGATATGACTACACTAGATTAGCCGCGTAGTAGTGACACGCATATATGAGTATGAGTGTGTGGGGGGTATGTGCGTCTCGTAAAACAGAAGAATGCAACTGTTCCGTTGGTAGTGTGATAAAGAAGATACTGAGACAAAGAGAGTTCTGAGACGCGTGCAAATGTGTATCGACGAATATCTTGTAAATCACATATCAAATAAATCTGAAACTATTTTGATATCGATTCTAAGTGTAATCCAAGTGTTCCTATACATTTATTTCGGCGATTAAGATTCACAGTTCTCAACACTTTCCAACAACTTGTTCAGTTGTATAAGTTTGCTTAAAAGTTAACAAGGCGCAAGATATTTCAAACGTTTCCAAAAGAGGAGCAGTAGTTTTAGAAGCATCGGAATCAACAAAACACAACAAATTCAAGCCGCCGATAAATACCTTCAGGCAAAATCGAACACCGGTTTAGAAGCACTTGCCAGAAATATACCATTTATTTAGAATCGCTTCTCTCTATTATTTTTAAACTGAGATTAACATTTATGGGAATTCTGTTCTTTATTCGTAACTCGGTGTAATTTTCTCAAATTTCTTGGAAGAATTCGATAAAAGTTTCTGACTGTCGCCATTCGATTACCAATTGGAAGCAGTTCGATTCATTGAAATATCAAAGTTTTGATACTGAGCTTCAAAACCAGCTGATGAACATCGAAGAGTATTATTCTACATCTTAAGAGTACTATTCTACGAAATGAATCTTTCTATGAAGTGAATTTTGGATACTTCATTTCCGTTCGAATTTATAAGTAAATATTGAACTTCGTTGCATTGCTACTTATATAACGTTACTTAGATAACGAAAATTGGATCGGTAACAGACGTGTTTATAAACCGATTCGCACGGCGGGCTACATCCTACAACCAACGTAAGTCTCCAACATAGTAATTCGCGTTTAACGCAGAAAAACGACTAAGTTCATCGTCGAACGACACGTACGCCGTCCCCGCAGGTGGTAGCTATGCATTTTTAAAGCTACCCCGAGAAATACATGGTAGCCGTTCCTTGGCCCACCGTCTAATAGCCGTCTTTAAACGAGTCGACCTGGCTGAGAAACGATGCGGGGAAGGTTTCAGAAGAGAGGTGGAAGTCGTGTACAAGTTCCGATTCCGACGTTCGTACGGTCTAGGCCAAGGGATGCTTATCTAAATTCCCAGGCACATCGCGTGCTCCTTGGATAAGCCGACCACGAATCGTAATAAGGACAACGAGAATTTACTTGCAGCGAAATACGAGACGGCGCCGTCGACTCGGCCGAGAAACTTTTATGAGAAAACCTACCCCCGATGGTTCCTACGCCCCCGCCACCGCCACCACCACGATATAGAAGAGTTATTCCTTGAAATTCGTCCGGCGACTTTCTTCGCGCGTTCTCGATCCCCGCAGATCCTTTCTCGTTGGCCTCTAGCTTCGACGTAACGGAATTTCCACCCCTTTCACGATGTTTCAAGAGAAATTTAATTTCAAGGGATATTCCGATAAATATCGAAACGGAGAAAGCTTTTGTACGATGATAAAAGTATCGACACGCCATTGAATCGAAAATCAACGGGAATACAGGATTCGGAGGGCATAAAGAGACAAGAGAGATTAATAAAAGGAAACTTTGCGCATAGAACGAAGAGAAGGACGAAGGAACGTGCTAAGAGGAAACTATGACAATTACGTGTCTACCGAAAATGGTTCAACCATAAGGGAGACTTTTTTTTCTTTGCCGTATTCCGCGGACAATGCGAGTTTTTTTAAGCAGCAGCCGTAACGATGATCGTAGCAATAACACGACGAAGATGTTCTTTGCTGTTTTGAACGAAAAACTTCTTATCTACGAGAGTTCTTGGGAACATCGCGTGTCCCGCAGATAAGCCGACCATGGAGTTGCAATAAAGACAATGAGAAGTTAGTTCCCGACGAACCGGCCCGGCCCCGCGTGTCGTTGTCGTCGTGGCAGTCGTTCTTGTTGTTGTAGTCATTGTCGACGACCGTTGTATCTTCGATCTTGGTTAATCGTTCGCGTTCGTGATCGTGAAACGCGTGACGGCTAAAAAGGCCAACGAGTAGCAATAAGGACAACAAGAACAGTGTCTTTGTTGTCTCGTTGCGTATCTGCGATCTCTCTTATTCATGTGGACTGGCGCAGTCTCGTTATTTACGTCCATCACTGCGAACACGGCCACGGTCAAGAGTGCGACGAATGGCGATAAAGAGCCGGCTGTCATTCCCATTGACGAGCTTGTAATCGCGTGCGATTTCGATTTCGAGCCAACTCGTTCGTTCAGGTGTAAAACTTGCGATCCGTTTCGTTCGTTTCGTCAACAACAAAGAGAATCGATAATAAATCGAGAAACTTCGCAATTTACAATCGTATTTCGAATAGAAAGAAACAAAGAGGAGTTTCGGGAAAATAGCAAATTAAAAGAAGATCTAACGTGTGTAAGATAGAATGGCGCAACCAAGTCTGAGAGTGCAGGATTAACGCAAATCCCGTAGAAAAAGAACGACGCATCGTGCAAGAGGGGGAAAAAGCGAGTACACCGACTCAAACGCGTCCCGTTTTCCGCGATCTTAATTTTATGTTTGATAGCATGCGCGCGCGTTTATCACGCGCCAAACCAGCGTCCCGTGGATTCCATCGTAAAACACGTAAGTCGGTCGACCCGTATGCGCGTGATCGTATCTGGAACCATGATCCTGAAACGATCCAACGTGAAAGACGTTGCCAACGTGGCTGCTACGGTGTAAGCAGGCCAGAGACTCTCGAGACTTCGAGTCGAGATTTTCGACTCTCTGCTCGTCGTCTAAAACGCCCATGCAAAACAAGGAGAATAAAATAAACGAAGCGCGCGCGGGGGTAAGATTGAACGGAGAGAACGAGAAAGGCGCAGTATTCCTCGTTGAATAATATATGCGCTTGCCAAGAGGCTGCAGGATAAATGTAGTCGTATTTGCACAACAATTTCCAGCGTGTAGCTCTTGTACCGTCGGTCCGTTTGCCGAGGGAGGAGGTCGACGTTTAATGAGCCGTGTCTCACCCTCGCCCTCACCCTCGCCCTCGTTCTCATTCTGGTCCTCGTCTTCGTTACATCGCGGCAATCGTTTGACGTATACAACCCCGTCGTTCGTCCTTCTATGCGGACGAGCAGGACCGTTAGTATGGCTGGACACAACCGACGAATTCACGCGAAACAAAATTGAGATCGAGCGATCGTCCAACGTCGAGAGATTCGTTCAAGGGGATGCTCCGGGATTTTTTCGCCCTGGATTTCTCTAACGGATGCTATCCTCGTGGTTTTACGCAGTATAAAACGGGATTCTTGTAGCAAAGAACGTTCCTAATTTCGCTGACATACGAGTTAGTTTGGTAGAAGTGGTTTCTGGTTTAAATGTAGAAGAAGATTTTGAGAAAGGAGTGGCACGGCAGAGATTTCAATGGCTTAATGAGCGAAGATTCTTTGGAAATGATAGTAGGGTTGTTAGATAATTCTTGCGGATTCTTCGTTAAAAACAGCGTTTCACGATGAAAAAAATTGCTGAAGTACGACTCGCTATATGTATTTCAATAATTAAAAAACTTGTTTGGTGTTGTTAGAGCGATGCTTCCACTTTCCTAATAAGAAACCCAAGAATATCCCTGCGGCAAACCCAATACCTAAATGAGATTCTTGAGACTTTCACGGGCCAGGTGTTTGCAATTGAATCTATTAGAAGCTTCCGGATCTAAACCGTGCCCTTTAGGGAAATAATCCCGAGGCTCCGTTGCGGCTGGCTTTATCAGAGATCTTAAGATTCGCGGATATTCTGAGAAGAAACAACTTAGAAACCTGTGGTAATTTCGTTTGCAAATTTTTCCCAAATTCTTCTTACGATCTTTTCTCTCCGATTCTCGTATTTATAAAATTATCAATTTTGAAATGAAAGAATTTTAAGGAATTAGTTCTTAAAGTGCTGGAAATTCGAACTCAAGTGGTTATTGACGTTTAAACTCGGACGTTGGATTCGATGATCTATAACGGAAATTAAGAATACAGAAAACATCTGCAGTACCAACGTATTCGCTCGTGAATTTTTTAGAAATCCTCGTAGAATGCTACTTTAGATTCCTTCAATTATTTACAAATATACAAACTGTAAAACGAATGAATTTTTACTTCTTTTATATTCCGAAAATGCTTGAAATGTTAATCGAACAAGCGTTCGTTAACATTTCAATGCGTAAGTCGGAACAAACGTTCGATTCAACTAAACGTAATATTAATCGTAATATACGCGAAACTCAAAGTTCGGAAAATATATCCAATACCGCTACATTTTAACAGATCTCTCTAGAACATTTGTCTCAAATCTATATCTATAGAATATCAAAATTTCAAATAAGAGAGTCGGTAAAAACGCTCGAAGTGTCGTTTCAAGCGTTCATTAACACTGCAGCACGTAACTCGAGGCAGATGTTCGATTCCATGAACTATAACATCAAGCACAGCACCAGCTGAACATTCTGAAAGTATCGTCGAACGAGTTAAAGAAACGCCACCATGGCAAAATCCGTTTCGAAAGCTCTTTCTCGCCTTTTCTCTGTCGACGTTCCGCCCATATTTACAAACCAAACACGCGAACTTTCGCGCGGAAAGCACGTTTCGAATGTTTTCCTCCGTTGAAACGTTCCGTCTTTCAGTGAAAACGATGGCGCACAACGGGACGCCACTGGAAAATGTTATTTTTTCGGGTTAATTTGAAGTCAAACGATAATGGCCGAGGACAAAAAGAGGGGATGAAACGAGAACACAGACAAGACTGATAGCGACTTAAGCGCCGCCAGGGTCGCTCGTCTAATAGGGCTTCTCCGTCTTTCTTATCGTCCGTCGACGCCCGCAACAGTGTCGCTTACCTAAATACCGGACGTGGTTGCCTGGAAAGCGACGACGCTCTCACACTGCGATGGTCCTCTCCTTAAGCCGACCTGAAACAAGAAACACGGATGAAAGGAAGATTAACCGAGCGCTACCTACCGTTCGCTTCAGCCCACAAACAATCACACAAAGGAACACAGACAAATTTAGACGCATGCGAAACAAATAGATTAAGTTTTTCATTGATCCAGGACTGAATCCAGCCTCTCTCGCTGTCGTCCGATTTCTCTTCTGTCGTGAACGCCCACGCGCCAATGCCACGATTTCTTCGCTCACAAACGATAAACGTCGAGTGGATCAAGGAATTTTCCTTGATCCGTTTTCTGTGTCGCGTTTCGCTACGTCTTTCAAAGTAACGGAAGCTCGCACCTCCGGTTGCATTTAAATTACTCGAATCAACGTTCTTTAATTACAGACCACCTTGACAACATCGCTTCGAAACGAGATAAGAAGAAAGGGCAAAGAATGGGTGAAAAATTTCACGATCCGCGCGAACTCGTTTAAAAAACGAGCTTGCTCGTCGAGCCATGTTAAAATTTCTCTAATTCGTTATGTCGAGAGGCAGCCGTCTGGTTTTTGTCGAAACGCGCGAACACAGCCTATGGGTTGGGAAACTTTCCACCGTCATTCGCGCCCGCTTTTCCAAAGTTTCACGTTGTTTCACGGTGAAATCACGATTCGTGGAGAATCAGTGATCTCTGGCTGGGCAAAAAGAGAATAGGCTGCAAGAGGGACGAATGAAAAGAGAACGGACACGAAAAAAAAAAAGAAATAGCCGAGGGAGAAGCGCGGGAAATTAACGCACACGGGCGTTGAAGGCAGCGCGTGTGTCTATCCTTGTAACGGTGCGCCTGTATTTATGCGCGTGCAAAGTTGGCCAGGGGATGCCTTCGCATCGTGCACGCGGCTGTTTTCGCAAGCTTGAACCAAATACGTACACAGCCAAGGGGTTAACCGAGCGCGTATCCCCTGCTATCGTCATAACCCACATAGAGGGCGTCACACCGACGGGGTAGAGAAAAGGGAGCGAGGGCGAGAGGGGCGGCCGGTGACGTCAAATTCGCGCACACAGTCTCACACAGATGCGTCGATAAGCTTTGCTGGATGCTGCATTCCCCCTGCCTCTTCTCACCCTCTCCCCCCTTTTTCTATCCTAACTACCGAACTATGACGTAAACCGTTTTGCGAACGGTTTTCCATTTATCTTCGCTCTCTTAATTTCCTCCGGAAAAATCGAAAGCCGCGCTCGGCCCCGAACTCGGGCTGCAACCCCCCCGCACCGTAACATTCCCTCCTCTTCCTCCTCCTCCCCCCACCCCTTCGGTGTAATACATTTCTGCGTCAAAGTGTCAACTCGACGTTGGATTCGCGCTGAAAACGCGGCCGGATTTTCGAACCAGGTTCGAGCATCTGTTTCGTTGTATCGTTAATTCGACGAAGCCGAGATACGGGGCTTGAATTCGTAATCGCACACCGTTGTTTCGTAGTTGAATAGGTGGGGATAGAGAGATTTATTCGTTGAAAACGTGACGTAGCGTGAAAATTTGTTGTAACAAATTGAAATATATACACGTAGTTCACCGATGTGAAGATAAATCGTTCCTAGAACACGGTATCCCTAACTCGATTTTAGTTGGTTACGATTTACGGAGCACAGAGCGTATCATATTCGTATAACTCTGGATTAACCCTCTCAACCGTTCATCTGCAATTCAGGATTATCCTAATGTATTCAAACGGGAAGCACAAATGACGGGTACCGACGGAAAGGCAGTTGAAAATGGTCGGAATAAACGTATTACTACGTGCATTAATTATACTTCCGCGCGACGTTCAGCGAGAGAGGTGTATTATACACCTTACGCGGGACCGGTTCACATTCGGCGTTTAATTACCGCGGGATCCAATCTTGGTTGGCCGACAACGCGAGTAATTCACCGGGCGCCTTTATTAAAACGAATAACGCCGAATGTGTACAGGAAGTGATGCGTTCCAGGGGAACAGTAACCGTTTTAATTGAATTTTAAAACGGCCACGGAACCGCTTTGGCGATATTCCAAACAGCTTTCTACATCTCCGACTTTCGGCCAATTGTCTTCCGTTCGATTAAAAATCAACGGAAATAGCCGAGAGTATTGTTGAACGCATCGTTTAACAGGAAACAATGCTCCACTCTCTTATGGAATCTTTGGAAACGTTAAAAATGGTCGCGTCATCGAACGCGAAGATTTTACGTACAACGAGATGTAGACGAAGATTTCGAGTCGTTTCGAGCAAATCTCGAGGAAATCTGTGGCTCTTGAAATCTTACGATCAGCGAACTCTTGTTAAAACGGGCTCGATGATTTTAACAAAAGTTTCGAAAATTCAAATATTCGTTTGTTACGAGGTTTAATACATCGCGAGCATTTATCTATGAAGCTGTCGTACATACTTTTGTTCCTCAAAATTAGTCACGATGCTTTTTACGCTACTTCAAAACCATTGGAGGATTACCTTTTTTTATACCGGGGCCCATAAATACGTGGTAAACGAGGTAACAGCGTATTAAATATAGTTTCATTACCAGGTAACCGGTGAAAAATATATCTTTGTTTCAACCATCGCTCGCTTCAGTCACTTTTTTAAGCCACTTTAGTGTCTTAATACCGACATCCTACGTTTCTATGGAAAAACAAAATTTTCCATCGCGAACGCTTAAATCCATAAAGACAACGTTAATGTCAAATATCCTTCGATACGATGAACTTTTTTAGAGACTCTTAAATTCGCCGAACGTTAAACCTTAAACTCGCCAGTCATAACTGAACAGGAAAATATCTACTCGCTATACGAAGAGTAAATTAATAACAAGTAAAAAATAAGAATATTCTCAAAACTTCCAAACTATCTTCTTCTGTTTATCAAATACAAAACTTCCCGCCGTCCGTGTCATGATAAAAAATTACTTGGAAATTAAAG
Organism: Bombus impatiens; assembly: GCF_000188095.3. Lineage (NCBI taxonomy): Eukaryota > Metazoa > Arthropoda > Insecta > Hymenoptera > Apidae > Bombus > Bombus impatiens. The sequence continues at coordinate 166,068 of NT_176547.1, read as the reverse complement.
TTACGAATTTTGCAAGCCTCTAAATTTACCAAAAATTAAACTCGTCGTCTGTAACTAAACGAGAAAAGGCCTTTTGCAAACAAATTAAGGATAAGCGGAAAGCTAAGGAAAAAAGAGGAATTCTTAAAACTCTGGAACCATCGTTTACACATTTTTCAACGCACAAAAAACGTTTTCCTTTGGCGCACGCGGTTAATCCCTCGTACATGATCGATCCCTCGTGAACGTTATGTGAGATTTTCGCGCACCGATGCCGTCGAAAGCGACGAAGGATGAAAGGATTCGCGAGCACGAAAAGAGGTAGGAGGACACCGTGCTCATTTCGACAGTGACAAATGGATTTAACGATGGATGACGCGTTCCAACGTTAAATGTATCCGGTCGTGTTCAAATCCAACTGCTTGTATCGGCAACCGGCTCCATTTCGAATTTTTTCACAGACTGTTTTTCTCTCTCTCTCTCTCTCTCTCTCTCTCTCTCTCTCTCTCTCTCTCTCTCTCTCTCTCTCTCTCTCTCTCTCTCTCTCTCTCTCTCTCTCTCTCTCTCTCTCTCTCTCTCTCTCTCTCTCTCTCTCTCTCTCTCTCTCTCTCTCTCTCTCTCTCTCTCTCTCTCTCTCTCTCTCTCTCTCTCTCTCTCTCTCTCTCTCTCTCTCTCTCTCTCTCTCTCTCTCTCTCTCTCTCTCTCTCTCTCTCTCTCTCTCTCTCTCTCTCTCTCTCTCTCTCTCTCTCTCTCTCTCTCTCTCTCTCTCTCTCTCTCTCTCTCTCTCTCTCTCTCTCTCTCTCTCTCTCTCTCTCTCTCTCTCTCTCTCTCTCTCTCTCTCTCTCTCTCTCTCTCTCTCTCTCTCTCTCTCTCTCTCTCTCTCTCTCTCTCTCTCTCTCTCTCTCTCTCTCTCTCTCTCTCTCTCTCTCTCTCTCTCTCTCTCTCTCTCTCTCTCTCTCTCTCTCTCTCTCTCTCTCTCTCTCTCTCTCTCTCTCTCTCTCTCTCTCTCTCTCTCTCTCTCTCTCTCTCTCTCTCTCTCTCTCTCTCTCTCTCTCTCTCTCTCTCTCTCTCTCTCTCTCTCTCTCTCTCTCTCTCTCTCTCTCTCTCTCTCTCTCTCTCTCTCTCTCTCTCTCTCTCTCTCTCTCTCTCTCTCTCTCTCTCTCTCTCTCTCTCTCTCTCTCTCTCTCTCTCTCTCTCTCTCTCTCTTCGCTATCTGTACGACCATCCGTGAACACGTTTTTCCGATCCCATTACGCGCGTTATTTATTACCGGTCGCCGCGTGAAAATAGCACCGCACGACGTCAATGAAAGCGTCGTCTGATAATTATGTGGCAACGGGGAGAGGCAGAGGCAGAGGCAGAGGGACAGAACAGGGGGTTGATGGGGAGACCAGCCGCGGACGTTGAGAAACGACCAACGTGTGTATACGCATAACAGCCGGGGAATATTTCGATTTATTCCATCGCTGGAAAATCGTGAATATCTACGAGGATGTTGCGTAAAAAACAGTTTGCCAGAAACAGTCTAGATTTAAAAATGATTATCTGTGCAGCCGTGGTAAACAGAGTTCTCGATGTTGTTGATAAAACAGTGGATTAGATGACATTTTTAGGTAAAAGCATACTGAATTTATACATAGGGCGCGGTATGAATTTGTTGCCACGATGTCCGATTTGGTTTGCAGCGATTGAACAAGAAAGTGTTTCAAACGAATATTCATCGCACAGTGGGTGAGGTGAAGCATCTTTCGCGTAAAGAGAATCTTTGCAAATATCTTCTCTCCTAAATAACACCCATCTTCCAATTTTTACACGACATTGTATGTCTTTGTGTATTCTTAAACTGCGATCGAATCGGTTTCGTCGTACAATTCGAACGTGTGAACGGAAAAATGTGCAGCGTCGTTTAGGAAATTTTTCCTGCAAAACAGACACTTCCGAACGTACTTCGCTTTTAAAACATTTTTATACACAACAATCCTATCAACTTTGCATAAGAAATTATCCATAAAAAGAACCAAACTATAATCGTTGTTAGTTGCAATGGTAGAATAAACATGACGCAAGACACTAGAGAAAGGACCGACATTCGAGATACGTCGTTTCAACAATTTCTCGAGTCCCGCTAAAAATACAGAACATTTCCGTCGGTTCTCGTAAAACCTAGCAAACAGCCGCAGCAATGAATTCGCTAAGAGCTTGTAAATAAAACACGCGCTCAGCCAATGCTTCTACCGCGCGCTACACCCTCGTCCCTTTTTGCGCCATGCTCGCTGCCAGGAATATTAACCGACGGGCAAAAGATAGAAATTTAATCAGCACTCGCGTTCATTAGCATGAGGTAACGGCGAACTAATTCTGACTCGTACAACCGGACAGAGAAATATGGGGGGCAAACTGAGAGAGAAGGGCGACGGTGGGAAATTTGTTGGCGGAGCGGCGATAAAAAGCGCACACGCGACACTGGCCGGAAGGATGCGTCCGCGCACTTACCGGCTTCCTGGCTGTGGTCGAGCGTGTAAATCGGTGCCGAAATTAGCGTAAATCACACTGCAAAGCGTTTTCGTTCGCGCACACACGCCTCTTCTCTCGGTTATGTACAGCGTCCGGTGACCAGAATATAACCCGGTTTTTCGTTCGTGCCCACGTCGGCTCGCTTATCATGAATAATTCATAACCGATACGCGGTGACGTTGGCTGTTTGGCAAAGGAATAAAGAGAAGGGACGACGATGGTCGGAGAGGATGGGAAAAGGGGAGAGTGGAAAGAATTGGCGAAGACGAGAAGAACGGAGAACCGGAGAATCCTAGGCGAGACGATGATCGATAGCTAGAAGGACCAACAGACGACGTCTTGTAGCCGCCGATAACTTGTTAATTGCGAGAAGAGATCTTGACAAAGGCCGCGGGGCTTCGGCCGTGCAGCAACACTTGCGCAACTTGTAGGTGTTGCCGAAACTTGCAACGACGATTGTTCGGCGTTCTACCACGGTGATGTAATTGAACAGGCGGATAAACAAAGACCATTGATTAAAATACAGCGAGGATTATTCGAGTCGCAGGAGCTTCAACAACTTAAAATTCAATCTTGAACTTTCCACAGAGTAATCAAATTTGTTGTATATGAGGAAAGTTCAGAAGCCACGATCGAAAAGTACGGGAACGCGATGATGTTACGAACACTGCTTTTTACATTTATCTTGCCATTCGCTGGTATTTATGTGTACTTCTTGCAATAAATCAACTTATACGAGCGTACCATTTTTTTCTTCTCGAGAAATGAAAGTTAATCGTGTACTTTTCTAACGAAACTAGGGAATTAACAGTAAGTGGAGTTGGTTTCCGAAAGGTAACGTAATAAAGAAAGAACGAGAAAATATCGCGTATTGTAGGTACAACGAAAGACAATATCAATAAGACAATATATAAAATCTAACGAAACAAATAAGAAAAGAAGATTTTGAAATAAAGTAATATATACGCGGTACCGAAGTATGACAATTACACGATGACGATATTAACTGACAATGAGAATATTAACATTCAACGAACAATTTCCTTTTGACGAGTAAAAGTCATATTCTCGTAGAAGAAGAACTGTCCAAAGTAAGTACACGATATATCTCACTGTTTATCGCGCCATTAACAACAGGTCGAATAATCTGTTTTCAAATATAAGTCGCCTAAAACTCGTTCGCAATCGAATTTAATAAATTACAAGGTAAGAGACTTGGCTTCGTTCAAACGTCCTTCCGACTCAAATAACCCTACCTTATTGTACGTCGACAAAGTGAAAATGGGAAACACTTGTCTTCCATCGGCAAGCAGAGTATTTCAAGAGAATAAAAAAGGTAGTTGTATTTAAGTAATAAGAAAATAAAAAATGTCGCCTGTAAGACGCATGGGTCGTTAAAGCGGAGTCGTTTTATCGAGATACGCGCGGCGTGGTCGGGAAAATGGATTGCGCAGAAATTTCCCCCTCAAAAATTATGGTATTAAACAGAAGTTAAAGGAGGGTATCGCGGGGCGAACGTACGAAAGAAATCGGCCACGAGAGGCTGTGCATTTTACTGTCTTGGACGATAAAGCTGGTTGTACCAGGCCGAGCACAAATCAAATCGAGAAGAGGTATGGGGGGATTTCGTAGAACGATCGAGTAGAAAGAAACTGTTGGATACACTGCTAGCCACGTATGCTATATGTTTTGCGGCCGCTCTTGATCTCCTTCCTTTTTCATCCTGTTTCTTGGCAAGCAAAGGGAAACCCGGAAGGAACAACGAATGGAAGATAAAGCTGTCGCAACGTGCAAGTTCTGGAAAAGTATTCCACGAATAAAAGAAAAACGTAAGTTAACGCAAGGGATTCGAAACCAAAGAAAAAGAAAGCAAAATGAGAACGACTGCAACCAGACGGAAAACGAAATAAGAAATAGCGCGACTAGTCGAAAGTACACGGAAAGAAAAAAAAAAGCACTGCGTTTGAGAAGAGAAAAACATTGAAACTGAAAGCCCGACATTTTTTCGATACTTAAAAAACCACAATTCGATGCATATCTTTACTTCCAATTGAAACGACCTACGCACTTTGAAGGAACATAATTGTGAAACCGCGATATCCGGTAGATACCATTTTAAGCTGATAGGGCATGACTGGTACAACCACGAAATCATGAAACTCGAATAACGCTACCCGGAACTCGAGAATTCCTCCGGAATTGCTGGAATTATTGCAGCTGAAGTTATTTCGAACCTAATAGATCGGGATAGGATCTGCGTTAGCTTCAACTTGCCAGACCCACCTAGGATCATACTGAATTCATAGAACCTGATTAGAATTACCACGGCCCTTGAAAATCTCGCATCGGATCGCGTTCGATTGAATTGCTATTGAATCAAATCAAACAGATAGAGTTCAAATCACTCTCGAGATGGCGGATCTAGCTGGGATCATCCTAAATACAACATATACAATTGATACCATACTAGTCCAGATTGAGATGATTCTGGATTCGTTACCTGTCGTTACGTGGTTAGATTCATCACGGATCGGGCTAACATACTGTTAGGTTCATTAAATCGCGATCTTTGGATTCTGGTGATTTTGGATAGATCCTACGCGTCCGAGTTTGTTGAATTTGAATCGTCATGATTCTCAGATTCTAATTACGTTGGATCGAATTATAAAATCACGAGCTCAACAAATTTAAGTTCTTATCATGTAACGATACTAATACAATGTATTAATAGGCACCGTGGACGAATACATTTCATAGTTAGTCTAACAATCTTACGTCGATTTCTAATTCGTCGATTTACTCGTTTTCTTACCGAGCTTGTTACCAATAATAATTATGAAACACTATTACTTTATTGATACTAACAACGAAGTGACTAACAGCTAGTGTCCAAAAGTCACATGAATTTTGATTTCTATTTCTATAAGATTTCAGACCTCGCTTTGAGGCGAGCCAAGATGATAAAAATGGGCGATATAAAGACATTCGTTGGTAGCTTTGTTACTCCATTTCATCGAAAACGGAAACGAATGATATTCGATCATAACTTCCCCTGCTTTCATCTAAGACATATAGCGATTTCGTTCTTATAACTTCTCTATCTGTTTCCCGTGGCATTTCTGTTATGTGGCTACGACGCATTTGGAACCCACGACGTGTACACAGGCGCTATCCACGCGCAGATGCTCTGACACCCGCCGACAGTATCATACCTTGCAAAATGTCAGATCATCGACTAACCTCGCCGTTCACGGTCCGACGCCTCCTAGATTGACATTGACACGGGTAACTTTCTTATGTGAACTTCTTTCTCCTCTTTTTACAAGAAAAATTATTAACGCGGTGAACGAAATACTCGAATAAGTGCCGTATGTAGTATATTAAATGAATACAGACACGTCGTTTTTAAAATTGCAAATTAATAAATTAGTATCGTGCAGTAAAGAAAATTTCCAAAATTGTAATTTAGAATATATTTTAAAGCGTGATAACTTTTTAAACCTACAGTGTCTATTGAAATTGTAATGTCTACGTATACATCACTGAAATTCTTGCGAAAGTTTAATTATAACACCGACTTGGTGCAATGCATCTGAAAAATGACAGCATCTTTATATCATTTCCGACATCATTGAGATCTACTACAACATAGAATTTCGTTACAAATGAAGGTACACACGACATTTAAGAAATTACCATTAACTTGTATTTCTTTCAAATTTGCGTCACTCATTGCGTTATTTATGCAGGGTGATTGGTAACTGGTGGTGCAAACGGAAAGGGAGTGATTCTACGCGAAAAAAGAAGTCGAAAATATAGAATAAAAATTT
>NT_176547.1:144788-159205 GCF_000188095.3 Bombus impatiens | reverse complement strand
TTTTTTAATTTTTTAAATTTTTATTCTATATTTTCGACTTCTTTTTTACCATATAATGTCATTTGTATAACAAACCTTTGGTCTTAGAAACTCTTCGTCTCAACGATACGACAAAAATATCTTCAAACGATTCAGGATGCATCGATAGCACGAACGCGCGAAACAGCTGAAGTAAACGGTAAGACGCTCGCGATAAACGAGCGCGAGTAATTGTTCAAAAAAGCGAGGGACGTTGGCGGCAAGGAAAAGATGGCCGACCGAGTGACATTTCTGAAGGGAGTTCGCAAAAGGCTGCTTGCCAGGCCTGTACGCGTTTCATGCGCGGCAAGGAACACGCTTTGGTCTCCCCGGATGAGACCAGTCGCTCATCCCGACGGAGGTCTTCCCGAATATTTCAAGCGATCGAAAATGTCATCCGCCGAGGACACTCTGCCCTTTTCCTGTCTCCGTTAACAACGAGAGACTACGGATCGCTCGAGTCGAAGTTGATTAAAGGGACCTGTAGGCGGTGTCTCCTCTGAAGCGAGAACGCCGTAGGAAAAAAGAGGCTGCCTAAGCTGAAAACCATCCGTCAAAGACTCGCCGGCTAAAATTTAAATAAATTCGTACCGCTCCTTCGCCATGCGCATCAGTGAAATACCTGTGCCACGACCACGTTTTATATAAAGAGAAACTTCCCGGCGGCGCGCAGGCGAATTAATCACACGTGACTCCGCGCCGCGAACTCCGTAGCGCATTTAATCCGCCGGAATTTACCGTGCTTCGAAGTTTACGGCACTTTGGCACTTTCTGTGCAATTAACGTCGCCTCCAGCGTACTGTTTCTCCACCGGCGATATTTCTTCCCTTTTCTTTTTTTTTTTATTTCCATTTCTTTTCCTTCCTTTCTCTATAATTCCGATACTAACGGGAGGAAATTACGCGTAATTTCGATCCTTTTAAACGTCTGGCGACGATGAACAACGATTATATACGTGCATTATGAGAATCCACGATCATTTCGCCAGATACGATCGCCAAACGATTATCACGTATTTGTATTCTCTGCGCGCGAGGTGTTCATTAGTAGGGACGCAACAACGCTCTGATGAGAGTACCGAAATTATACCATCTCCCGGTAATTTAATATAAATGAATCCAGGCTTTACCCGTGTGTTATCCAGCGAAACAAGAGGTTACCAGCACTCTGACGCAGAATGTGTATCTACACGTTCGTAACAGCGTCGGCGATATTCGCACCCTTGTTCTAAGAGCGGGTATCTGCGTCTAATCGATACGCCTAACCTCTGACCTATTATCGCAGACCGCTAGTAAGTTCTTCGTAGATATCGTTGCGCAAGATTTAGTTCACAGCGGCTTCTGGGAGTTGTTCGATAAATCGTCCAGCTCCCCTTCCTCTAGGTACATACGTACGGTCAAAGGCACTTCCGCTCGGTGCACTCGTCAGCCAGCTCTTTTAAAAATAGTAGAACGCCAACCGGCACGCGGCGTTCCACCCTGATCTCTCTCTCTCTCTCTCTCTCTCTCTCTCTCTCTCTCTCTCTCTCTCTCTCTCTCTCTCTCTCTCTCTCTCTCTCTCTCTCTCTCTCTCTCTCTCTCTCTCTCTCTCTCTCTCTCTCTCTCTCTCTCTCTCTCTCTCTCTCTCTCTCTCTCTCTCTCTCTCTCTCTCTCTCTCTCTCTCTCTCTCTCTCTCTCTCTCTCTCTCTCTCTCTCTCTCTCTCTCTCTCTCTCTCTCTCTCTCTCTCTCTCTCTCTCTCTCTCTCTCTCTCTCTCTCTCTCTCTCTCTCTCTCTCTCTCTCTCTCTCTCTCTCTCTCTCTCTCTCTCTCTCTCTCTCTCTCTCTCTCTCTCTCTCTCTCTCTCTCTCTCTCTCTCTCTCTCTCTCTCTCTCTCTCTCTCTCTCTCTCTCTCTCTCTCTCTCTCTCTCTCTCTCTCTCTCTCTCTCTCTCTCTCTCTCTCTCTCTCTCTCTCTCTCTCTCTCTCTCCCCTCTCTTTCCCCTCTTTCTCTCTCGCGCCATGATGTAGAAAATGGTTACCGTTCTGTTGTTTGATCGAAAAATCTCGCATATAGAATGTCAGGGGAAATGATGCATCGAGGACACTTTTATACGATAGTCGGATATTCCGTCGATGGATCGTCAGCGTTGTCACGCACGGGCTAAGCCAGAACATGAAAAGAACATCCTAATACCCTGGAACGATTTTCATGAAATTTACTCAACGCGTACGATCGAAGAAACGTTATTGGAGTTGACGAGTTTGCATGACGATGGAAATATTTCATGGAACGTTGAAATATAATGTTAGAGGACGTAGCGTGAATAGTGCGTAAGAATGTGAAATGTAGATAGAAATGTGGGAAGGGAAATTCAGAAATTTGGAAAGAACCTACGGAGTTTTTTTGAAGTTTTAGCGGGTTCGAAAGTCTGAGAGAATTCGAGGGTTTTAAAGATTTCAAGAGATTACCATAACTCTGGCCATCCTGACAAGTTGATCCCAAAGGTTTCAGAGGATATTACAAGCATTGACGAATTCAGAACTATCGAGAGATTTTGGAAATACCGAAAACATTAAGTTCGGAGAATTTCACAGAATTTCGATAATTCTGGTTCATGAACTTTCGGTGTTCTGTAGTTTCCAAAAGATAGAAAGATCTTACGAATATGCTAAAGTCCAGGGATTTCAAAGATTCGTCGTGTGTCAAGCGTTGAAAAATTGTAAAATTCGAGAAACTTCCGAACGAGAAATTCCAGAGATATGTAAAATCTTCTAAATCTTCTCGAATCCCTAGGACTTGGCTATCTCGAAAACCGCAAGTGTAATCGAAGTACTATTTCCTAAACTGTTAAAAGCAGTGGAACTCAGTGATACGTTTATAACCATTGGAACTCCTGTGTTCCTTAGAGACATCGAGGATCTCTAAAACGCTAGAATGCCTCGCGAAACTTCCGGAATCGCCAGAACTCTCGAAACTTCCAAAATTCCCGCAATCGTCGAATCAATCAGAGTCCTTCGACTTTCATTCTCAGCCGCTCCTTTAAACTTTCTACGCTTACAGTCGATATGTCACCGATACTTATCGATATATAAAATCGTTTATGCGATGAAACGAATCAAAACTAACTATACAAAATTCGCGAGATTAATTCGCTACTAACATTAGAACTATACGTGATTAAACTGTAACTTTGATATCAAAGAAAACAATATGAAAAGTACATGGACGGATATATAATACAAATCAGAGAACAAATCTTTGTCCATGTACGTACTATACAAAAGTTCATTCAATAATAATCAATGCTTGTCGCTACCGTGACACGTTTATAAAATTTCTATGAAAGATTACCGATCAGTGATTTTGACTACTCTGATAGTTCTAACGTTAAAGATCAAACGGTAGAGTAATATGTAAAAATTGCATTGGAGAAATATTATTAAAAAACGTAGATATATATAGAATAATAAATACCTTACAGAATTCTGACACATAAGTTACAGATCCAAGAGGAAATAAATAATACAAGAAGAAATTTCGATGATCTAAAAAAGAACAGTTTGTCATTCAGAATCCATAATCTACGTTCCCATAACGATAAAGTCAAGAACAATGGTTTCAGTGGAACAAGAATTGAAACTGAAATGTCGCGATGGCGCAACGTTGGTCCTTAGTAGATTAACAGACAAAAGAATATAAGACGATATATTAGGTCGTCCGAAAAGCTTCTTTCGTTTTATAAGGAAATAGTGGATGCCCATTTTATATTATTTTATCCAATTACGTATGATCCATTTTGTTCTATCAAAATAAAGATCGCAACAATCGACAGATTAGACGTTTGTATAAAGATGCGTCGTTGTAAAAGACGTGTCTGTAAAAGAAAGACGCTTTTCGAACGACCTAATAAGATAGACATAGACGTAGAATGTCGAATTCTAGAGACATTCGATCTACAAATACGGTAACTACGCAAACTGCAATCGGGAGCAAGGCATCGATTAACAGTGAAAGGAAGGTCGCTCGAATTTCCACGATACCACCGAACTGATCTGTGATAATTGAAGCCCGCGCAAAGCCTCGGTACCGCCCACTATTGTCGCATCAGTAAGTTAACTTTATCACGCGTACGGTCATTTATTCCAGCGCGTATCTCGATCGAGCTACCTTCCACACCTCGGCAAAGATCACAACCACATAGCGAAACGGCTAAAACGATATCGTTTCAGTGGCCGTTGAACGATCTCTATCGAATGATCAAACCAAACGTCTAATTACGGATTTCGATCCCCAACGGTACTAAAACATTTTTTGTAAGAATAGCGTAAGTTTTCCTTTCTTTTCCTTTCTTTTGTTTTTTCTTTTTTTCTTTTTTCTTTCGTTAAAGCGGAGTATCTTCGATGGAATTCGTTGATTCGAAACCGATTGATTGGCTCATCGAGCCCATATCTGCTGACCCGTTAAGTCAAACCCAGACGTTCTGCATTTTACGTGTCTAAGCTAACGTATAAGTTCCATCGTGCACGACTACGTTACACAAACCGTTACAATGTCTCTTCACTCGGAGGAAATCTCTGGGAAACGTAAGATAAGAGGGGAACGATAAATTACCCGCTATTGGAGAAACCTCGGATATTAAAAAGCTATTAAGCGTTGGATATTAAAGAGGTATCTGTTTTCTGTCTTTCTTTTTTGTATGCCTTTGAAAATAATTATTGGAAGAAAATGGAAGTACCGTACGGCAGAAATTTAATCGCCGGAATTAAAATTGAATTGAATTTCTTTCTCGTATTAATTAGGTTAGTATGTAAGAGCGTAATGTAACATTTAATGGATATCGTGAATTTTAAAGGGATTAAGAATACCAATGTCCTTTAACCTTCTTCTTTCAATATTATAAAAGTAGGAAAGAAAAATAGGACAATGTACGAGTACGCGTATGGATCATGTCATCGAACAAAATATAGAGCAGAGAGAATATTTCATTGACAAACTCCGTTTTGCGCATCGACTCTGAAATATAATTATCTCTTGCCGTTTCGCGTCATTGGCCATTTAAACGCGTTAGCCGCTTGTAAGCGTCAAAAGCATATTTTTCGTTTAACCGGGCAAGCGCGGTTGATCCACGAGAATCAGCCACCGCACGCTCGTTTCTTTGACACACAATTCTGTTTAACGTTATATACAGATGCGGTTGGCGGACTAAACAGTTACTCGTTGATGCATAAAAATTCGAGCGTTTATAAGAGAAAAGGAGCAAAAAAAAAAAAAGAAAAGAAAGTAGGAGCAGGGGGGAAGGTAACAAAAAATAAACAACTCGAGCTACTCGGGACGCTCGTTTCACCGTGTACGAGGAAGAAAGAAATACGAAAGAAAAAAAGAAGTTGCTGTCCTAAATTTATAGTCGCATCGCTCTTTCATAATTAAAACGCAGTACGCGCGGAAAGTACGCGTACAGAGGGCTCTAAAATTCTTTTTTAAACTTCACCATAGCGGATGAAACTTTAATATCCTCAACGTGGCTTAAACATCAGACTTTGTACCCATTCCCCTTCTGTATCGTAACTCGCGGCACGTCAGTCATATTAAAAGTATTCGCCGGCCTGTGTTGTATACGCTGGTCTCGTGCCACCAGTTTCATACCGCTCTAGAACTACTTTACCGGTGTGCCGGTGGCGCAAGTTTTCTCAAAATCGTTATCCTCTTTATATTGCAGAACCGGCGGTGGCAGTATGCTGAATGACGTCAACATCTCCGCGATATTGGACTCGTTCTCCGTCAGTTACGATAAAAGAGTAAGGCCGAACTACGGAGGTGAGTAGAGGATACGACGTCTTTTTTTTTCTCTCCTGCCTATCGATAGTCTGATCATTCGACCACTCTCTGTGGTAGCGTCGATATATCGTGCGCAAAACCGCAATCACTGGAACGACAACCGACGCGACTAACGCTGCCGCCAGACTAATTATCGTTGCCCCGACTAACGAACCTAACAACCATCCATAGAGAAATCAGGTTTTGCCTACGATGTTCGATTACTTTCGCATATACCTGCTTAATCGTCGCATTTCTGATAGTCGTTGCACGGACTGGGCGTACCGAGAGTTTGTTCCGCAGCGAACAAAGTATCGCCATTGAAAATTAATATATTACGCGTCTCTCTTACTATATAAAAAGAATGTTCGAAAGTTCGAACGAGAAGCTCGATGCTTTCAAGACGCGACGAATTACGAAACTTGCGCTTGGTTCGCTGCGAACATCGAACGAAGATTGCAACGTGTGCTTGGATCCAAATGGAATGAAATTCGCGATGAAAGTGGCTAGATAGCGATGCTGAAACGTGGCTTTCATAACGAACCACACGAACACGCAGATGTCGCGAAGGGAGAGGGGAAAAACGAGCGGCGAAGGAATAAAGTTAAAATCGACCAAGATCGAGAATCGGCCCTCGAAACAGGAGAGGCACGATTTTAACGATTGAAACGCGAGCGCGCGCGAACCAACCAACTCCGTGAAAATGCCGTGATAACGAACGAACACCGTCCGGAGACGTTGATCGGTACGTGACAAAGGGATAAAAGCACGACGACAACACGGAAGGGATAGAGAAACGCTTGGGGAAATATTTTTGACGCCGTTTACTCTTTCGTCGCGGACGATACAGAAAAGAATATTCCGGACAATGGGGAGAAACCTCTGGTGGGCGTGTACTTTGGCCGTGTGATGAAAAATCTCAGCTAGATACGAATACGGAAGGATGAAAAATTCCCCATTCGCGGTTCGCTTTCTCTACGTCAGTCATTTATTGACCCGTTGATAAACAATTTCGAGCAAGCTACTTTTGATAAGCGTGATATTTCTCAGAGAGATTAATGATACATTTTATTCAAAAAGAATCGTAGGTGTATTTTATGTATCGGTGAATTAGAATTCGATCGAATCATCTCGTTTCCACGGAATTTTTATGGCTACGTATTTAGAATTATAAAATGGAATATTATCAGGAATAGTATCAGGAATTAATCATACGGTTATAGATTAGTTTCATTCCATCCGTGAACAATGCTTTCGCCTTTCTAAATATCGAAATGATCGTACGAAGACTATCGTTGGAAAATCTCGCTTTAAAAATTACACACTAACATTCATGGTAGCTACATCGGGATTATTTTTAACTCGATCGTAGTTTCTTATCGTTTAAACATCTTTCAAGACATGAAAAAATGAGAACAAACTGCTACTAACCTGCGAACTTTATCGTTTCAGTTTTATGTTAAAGCTTCTTCGCAAACGTTAGATGTCTTTCCGTTTGTTAAAAAAAGAGCGAAATTGCGATAGAAAATTCGAAAAGAACAGGATCAAATTAATTAAGTAACGAAAAGATTAACAAGCGAAGAAAAATACGTCTCTATCGACTTGCCGTGAACGTAAATCGTTCTAAAAGAAAGTTACTCGGTTTGGTAAACCCATCGTCGGGACAGGGGATGCCAGCTGGCGTCCAAGAAACCGATAGGTGAAATTTGTTTACGTTGGAAGTGAATGGAATCGGTGGCGTTCGAGCCCCATAAACCGAATCCGCCGTTTTCAATTCCCGCGATAAAGTCGAATTTTCGGCCAGCTCCATAGAGGCAGGGCGGGGCTGGAGCGCTTCGATAAAACTTGGATCGATGCTGGGACGCGGCACGGGTTGCCACGGGTTACCGTTAACGGCATCTCTCTACTCCAGCCACGTTCCGCCACACAGTTCTTCACCTTCGATTACAATTTCAACATTCATTCCGTCAGTCGGCCGTCATCTCTCTGTCACTATATACCGCTGCGGTCCGTTCTCGAATTTCCGCTTCGGTCTCACGATCCTCCTCGTGGTAATCCCGTCACCACGTGTCATACTCGAGAAATATATGAAAAGTTTCCATAGATATGTAAACGAAGATGATTTATCGCGCGATTCTATAGATAATTCGTTAAATCCGAATCTTAGATTAGGCAAGTTGAGATTCGTTCTATTAGAATTCGGAATGAGATATTAATCAGCGTTCGAGACAGTCACTCAAAAATAGCTGATCGATCTTCGATCGATTAGATCGAAAATAAGAGAACTTCTTGTTAGATATTGAAGAGAATCGTGATTCGATCGGTATTCGGATCAGCCGAACAATTAACACTCGAGTTAGTTAGGCAATCGCTGGTCAACCGAAATCGCTTCAACCGAGAAGCAATTAGTTCCCACGTAGAATTAAGGCCTGTAGTAATTATTCACGGTTATCTCGGTTGGTTTAGACGTTGTTTGCTAAACAAGCCAGTAAAATATAGCTGTGTCCAATCGAGTTACTTTTGTCATATTTCGATAGTAACGTAAGGTATTTCAAACTTGAGAATCGGATTTAAAAACTTCACAGATACCTGGTCAAACAGACTAATAAAATAGAGGCGAGTCACGCAAATCACGTCCATGATTTTTCGAGAATATCGCAAAGTATTTGGAAGCTGAGAATTGAATTTAGGGTCCGCGTCGTCGTACGAGAAAGAAAAAAGGTCTTGGCGGCGAAATCGCGACTAACGAGATAGTCGGAGGGAATTCTGGCGGAAAATTTCGGTACGTTTTAACCCGCGAACGTGTCCAGAGCAGGAGAAAACAGTAAACAGCAACACGCTTTATTTATTCGCCACTGCTTCGGAACGTGTGCATTCATTTTCATTCCTGGGCTGATCCTGTGCTGGGACAGTTCCAGGAGCGACTCCTGACGCTGGCCGCGAGCCACGGTGACCCACGGAGGTATGCCACAATTGCGGTTTCTTGCTCTTTTCCCGCGGGAGACAATGCCGGAGAATTGCAGACTCCGAAAAGTGTGCCGACCGCGCGAATTACTCCGTGAAACAGCTCCCTATCGGTTCTCTTGTTTTGCCTCGAGACGATCGATTTTCTTGGGCTACTTTTAGAACCGCGCACAGGCCCCCTTCGAGATCCCCGATTCTCCCGTTGAATATTCGACGAATGTATTCCCAGTAAATTACCCAAGGGAACAGGAAGAAGAGAAAGAAATATAAAAATGCGACAAACGTCGCAGATTGATCTGTGCGCGGAGCCAAATGGCAAACACGCGTCGTAAATAAGAGACCGATCGCGGAATTTCATTCGAGGCTCGTCTCGTTCGCTTTTTCTCGTCGTGGGTCGCTTCGATATTTCGCGTCCGATAGAATGCATTACATTCACGCGTTTCGAATTTATCGCTGCTCTGGCAAAAATGCCTATAAATCCCGAAGAGAATTTTCAATAGCCCCCCTTATTTTTAGCGCGTTCGCTAAAGCCCGTGGTCGTCTCGAACCGTATCGGTTTCCCGTGGACGTCTCGAATCGTATCGGTTTCCCGCGGTCGAGCCGAGCCGAATCGTCGATCTCTGCGCGGCTGGATGGAAGCGGCTCGAGCCTTCCAGACAGTCTGGATTTACTGGGTCCATGGAATACGAGGTTTTAACATTTAAAATTTAAATGGCTACAGCTTTTTCTCGGACATTACGGACAGGCAAACGGGATATCTTGCATCCAACATGGAATAAATAGACATCCCCGTGGCTGTTTTCGAGTAACCGGCCTTCATTCGATATTCTCCGTAGCACGGTTAAATTTCCAGCATACGATTCTCTTTCATTCCGGTCAAAGTTTACGTAAAAATGACAAAGCACGTGACGAGGAAACACGATGTGTGGATATATGTCTGCGTCTTTTTCTTTTTTCGTCATTCTTGCTTGGCTTTCTCGAACGTAGCTACGAGGCTCGCGTATATTAGCGAGCAAACAATTCGATCGATGGGTGGCTACGTAATTCAATATAGTTCAAGGACTCTGGTGCAACGATGCGCCCTTGGGTGTTCGTTAAACCACTGATCGATGGAGGACGTAAAGATTCGTTGTTAGCTGTAACAATGTTGCGACGCGAGCATCTTCGACGAAACTGTGTATCGGCTACGGGAATACTCGGTTTCAAAGAGACTTAATAAGGGCAGGATATTGAGACGTGGAGAGGCTGATACCGAATACTGACGATTTAGGGGCGATAACGAATACAGATAGGCAATAAGATAGGCTACGATAGGATATATACTGTCAAGGATAGCAATATCATACTCTAAAGTAAATTCTCTATTGTTTGAAAGAGGACCGACAGTGGAGAAACTCTTAAAGACGTAGAGAAAACTAGATCTCATTGTCGAGTGAAAACAATTTCGAAAATAAATCTTGAGACTCGCGTAAAAAAGGAAGAAATACATTTTTACGCTAAGACAAGATCTTTTATTGATATTTGCTAGATAAATTTGTTTCTTGTTAGAATAAAATTAAAGTAAAAAATTTATCCAGAGAATGGAAGAATTCATTTTTACGCTATCCTGGTAGGTATCATTTGTTGTTGTTAGAGTAAAATTATTCGAAGAAATGCAAAGAAATTATCCTTCCTGCGAAGAAAACATCGCGTATTCAAATATAATTGTAAAAGGGTTCCAGATAATAAAATAAAGCAAAGCGTGTAGAACGGCGAGGTTGATATTTTTCGTTGGAAATTCGTTTCCACCGATGTCTGTCGTGTTTGCATTTTTTCCATCTGTCTCTTGTTTTTTTTTTTTCTTTTTTTAAACACGTTCTCATGGGCGATTGGCTTGGAAGGGTAAGCCATACCAACGCATTTCAATTAACCTGATACCACGTACGTTCGTTGCGTTTTGCAACGTGTACGCCGACCCGTCATTGTGAAATATGTGTCCCATATGGGACGTTCACTGGCTATAGGGTTTTAAAAACATCCCAGAAATGGAAATGAAGATATATCGAAGCAGCGCACGATGCCGCTGGCAGAGCCGTTGTTTACGAGTCAACTTTATCGCGAAAATGCCTGCCCTCGTGTTTCTCTCCCTTGGCCAACCTTCCCGACTCTTATTTTTCACTTCGTTCCCTCAAACTTTTCCAACAACCACCGTCTTCCACAATTCTAATGAAATTCTTACGTCCTCCTCGTAAAATCACTCGATGCTCAGACTCCAACTTACACATCTGCGATAATACTCGAACAATTTCGTTCATTTCGATATTTGGATACTAAATATACGTATATATTAAATTATTACCTCCGCGTTAAACTGTCAAAGTTTGAATCGAATCTCGCGAATTTCTCCGTGAAGTTTACCCCGTAAACCGTAACGTGGAACGAGAATGATATCGAGAAACGCGTAGAAAGAATATTTGATGTTTCCGGAAAGTTTTAGCTGGGGCAATTTTTAGGCGTAAAAAGAGAAAGAATCGGTTAGATCTTATGTTTGTAAGAGGACAGGGCTAACAATCGAGCCGTTCAATCAATAGGTTCTTTCTCTTTGAAAGCTACTATTCCGACCATAAAAGACATGAAAATTCGATCAACGTTTCAGCACCGCGTCAAGAGTATCAACGAAGCTCTAAAGAGATAACCAAGCACACGTATCGAGAAACGATGATCCTGGTGGTCCTCTAATCGAGAGTAATTACCACTTTCAGCGATCCATCCGACGTAGCGATACCACTCAATACCCATGACATTCCACACTCACAGTAAAAAAAATTATTCACGAAATGAAACGAAAAAAAAAAGAAAAAGCCAAAAAAAAGTATACCATACATACATACGTATTTAGATACTGTAACGAGAATGATAAGAATAATAACTTAACGATCAGTGAACAAAAAAAAAAAGCCATAGTCACCCCATCGTGTAACTTGTCCGCGGCCGGAAACGGCCGACTCAGTCTGACTAACCTTCGATTTCAGGTCCTCCTGTCGAGGTGGGCGTCACCATGTACGTCTTGAGTATCAGCTCGCTATCCGAAGTGAAAATGGTACTATACCTCTAGGTCTTACTCAGTCATTAACGCTGAAAATCGATTACTAATCATTTCGATCGTTCGATTAAAACATCCCCCACCCCATTTGCCCGAGCAACCACTTCTCTTTTTAGTGCCCGTGTATTTGAAACGACGATTGCCGTCAATCGTTACAGCCACGATCTTTCATGTACATATACCGACACACGATGCACAGATACACGAAACGAATAAACAGCCACGTATATGAATACGAACACACCGCCACAGAATAAAAGGAATTGCTCTTTGAAACGTAACACGAAACAACGGACATACGAATGCACACTCGCAAACACTTACATTGGATGCATGCACGCGCACAGGAATGCATAGATTCTCCCTGAAACTCTCCGTCTTTCGTTTCCTTGTCGCTGGCATAACGTTCACCAAAAGGTTCGACCATACTCTCTGCTCACATCTTTCTTTTACGTGTTCGTGCAACCTGGAAATACTTCGATGATTCGAAACGACCCGGAATATTCCAGCGAATATCGAAAGACGAAGATCGAGCCGCGCTTCGAAGTTTTAAATACAATTTTCCGGATTGGTTCTCCGATTGGAAATCGCCCTATCGTGCAATAACGTCGTAGCCGTGATCGATCAAGCTGCGAGACGTGCAAGAGATAATCGATTAATTGCAGTCCGACCAGAGGAAATTCGTAGGTTTAATCTGGTTCTATCGCAGAGAGAAAAGGAGGAGTCGAGTCCCCGAGGTCTCGAATAGGGCGAACCATCCGTCGCCCATTCGTTCGCTCAACCGCTCGCTCGTTCGTACGTGTCGAAGGCCGATTGGCGCTCTGTCGATGAACTTAGTTCGGTTGCCGTGCACAGAACCGCATCGCCTCGAGCTGTGTGCTCCTTTGATCTACTCTACGTTTCGTGAGAACGCCTGGAACCGCCGCGACAATCGTGTAACACGATTACGATCAGACGATCGCTGTTCAAGCGCGTCTTCCAACCGGCTCGATGTCCAATTCCTTGACACGATGCACCGAAACGCCAATCGACGCTAAGAAATTCTAATTACAAACGTCGAGGTCGTTTTGTTTAATTTGCATCGGCACGAAAGTTCTCCTTTGTACGATATATAGAACGATAGGTGAATCGATTTCTACGAAAAAATTAAAATTAACTTTCCGCTTCTTTTATCGAAATAAATATTTCTGCTTCCAAATAGGATTTTTTCTTGCATATTCTTTTTATTAAGTTTGCCAAGCAGAACCTGGCAGATAGTTGTTAAGCTTACGTTCGTCCTTTTTTTTAACCGTTATTTACTTTCCCGAATTTTTTTTTTTTTTTTTTTTTTTTTTAATTCATTTGTTCCATACACCGAGACGCGTGTTGATTTTATCATACGGAGAAACTAAAATACATAACGGCAGAATTGTTGCGTTTTCCCCAGTTTGCAAACAATCGAGTATCATTCTCGTTCGTCCGGTTCGAATTGCAGTACCAAAGTAAACAAGGTACGATACAAATTTAACTAGCTTTTCATGTTTAAACAATCCAGCCATATTCTGATTTTTACGATTAATGCAAACAAGTACAACCCAAGCAGAATAATGTACGCGATAAATAGAATCAAGTAGTATAGGTAAACGATTCGAGCTACGGCCATGGCTTACCACCGCAACTTCGTTAATGACGAGGCGAACCTAACCTTTCTTTATGGTCAAGAGGTGTGATCAGCTTGATACTATGCATTAAGTCAGCCTGGTTACCATAGTAGCGACTCGTGTTAATGTTAGAATAATTGTGCGCGTGCATGGAACACGCCGACACACGAAATACACGAAACACTCTCGTGGCAAGAAGTCACGAATAGAAACACGACAGAAACACCGAACCAAAAATGGACAAAGTACTATTTCGCGTGTGTGAAACGATGAAAGTGCTCGCAATCACCAAGTAGGCTACACTCAGAAAAAAATAAAAGGATCGAATTCTAATCGTAGATAGAAGTCGGCTCGTGATACCTAGTAGTCTGGGACCGTGAATCGTAGTCCGGTTGGATGGTTTGTATCTGTATTACACGCATAGTTTCTAGAAGGCACAGAACGTTCTATCTTTTTTTTCACTCTTCTCCTTCTCGTCGAATCTCTGGTGACCAATTTGTCAGTACTATACTGTTTTTTGCATACATATATACACATTCTAAACGGCCTGAATCGTTCTGATCTTACGTTTTTCCGAGTGTAGACCAAGTTATTACTCACTGTCTCCTGCTTGTTACTTTTTTAGCCTTTAAGCTATCTGAAGCGTGGTCTGCTCTTGTAAGGAAATGACAAAAAAAAAAATACGAACGAACACTTTTGTTTCCTCTCTATGTAGAAGAATAGTATCTTGTTCAATTTTGGATATATATATATTATATATATATAAATATATTACATACGCACGAACCGTCCCGTTTAGACCATTTTTTAGACGCTAGCTGCTATGCCGCGGTTGCTAAGATGGGCTGCCCGCCTGCCACCACTTACAATTATTATTATTCTATATTTTATTCCACCCGATTAAACCCCTGTTGCCCCCTTT
>NT_176547.1:106317-143288 GCF_000188095.3 Bombus impatiens | reverse complement strand
CACCGTTCACTATCACACTTTCTACCTTCACCCCCTGTGTCTGACACCGCACGTATCACACGTTCGTTCTCAAACACGAAAGACCCCGATTTTTCCACGTCTCGAACGACGTCCACACGTCCGTCCGATAGCTGATTTGTCAAAGCAAAAGATAAGTTAAGAGAAAAGACAAAAAGAATAAGAGGAAAGAGATGCAAAGAGATAATATATAGCTATTACAATTACACGCGACTAAGATTCGTCCGGGATCGACGATCGCAGTGACAATGACAGCGAATGTTTACGAGTATCGTTCGTTTCTTAACTCGAGGGTGAAAGACGAGTAAAAGAGACAGGAAGCGAAAGGAAAGAGACGAACGATAGAGTTATAACTGGAAAACAGTTAAATAACGAACTTTGAAGGTCTGAAATGAGAAGGAATCGACATATCGCTCGGGGGGATGGACAGGTAAACGACAGGATTAAAACGATGGAGACAAAAAGAGAAAGAAAGAAAACAACCGGAGATAAAAACAGTACCGGATACGTTCAAGATATACGAAGTAGAGACACGCGTATAGCTGGCGCGATATAATTAGAGTGACTCGGTTAACAACACCGCAAAACAAGAAACGGAAAATGTATAAAAGGAAAGAGTAACGAGAATAAAACAAAAACAAAAAAAGAAAAGAGAAGTGACAAAAGAGTATAAAAGGAAATGAAAGAAACAAAAGACGATAGTCGAGCAAGGGTAAAGTCACCTTGCTTAAACACGTGACTGTGATGGGTGTGTATATATATATATAATAAGGATTATATATATATAACGAGTCAAGTGTGTGTGAATAATTCTTCTAGCTTGGAAAACAACGTGGCCGACGAGTGCTGTTGATTTGGTTCCGTGCAGGGTGCGAGCTCTCTTCGACTTGTACGCTTGCATTGTACCCCTAATTCGCGATTTTTTCGCGCTAACGTTTGTCCTAGAGCATTTAATATTATCGTATCTATAGTCAAATATCGTTCGAATCTTTGTAAATAATATTCAACGATTATTCTATTCTGTTCTAAAGGAAATGTCTCTACTTTGAGCATTAAACGAATCTGTTCTATTCGCTTTTTTCATCTTCCGTGAATCAGGGGTAACACACGAACTTAACCGTTATCTACGTACAATGTACCTGTCACATGTACGGTAACTTAGAAACTAGCGGATAATCAGAGCGACCAAGGCCGGATGGTTTTGTTGATTGCAGGTCCACCAGTGGAGGTTGGCGTCACCATGTATGTCCTCAGCATCAGCTCCGTGTCCGAAGTGTTGATGGTACAGTTTGCATTCTCAAACTCATACAGAACTCACATCGACAACCGTTCGTTCATTTCTTTCTGACCCTTCCTCTTCGTTCGTGCGTGTACCAACGCGTGTACCCCCTTTTCTTTCACACTGTTCATGGAAAACTCGACTATTCACCGTGAGAGCGATCGCGGCGAATTGAATCGTCGCACATACGATACGATCCATCGATCGTTCGTCCACGCAAACGATCAATCGGGGTCGATCGATCGTATCGAACCACGCGATACCAAACGCGTCGTCCGAACGAACCAGCTTTTCGAGCGCGTCGTTCATCCAACTATGCCGCTTGTTTCCGATTGTTTGTTTCACGATTATCCGATCCGCGTGTGTGTACGTGTGTACAAACGTTCTCGCGCAAATATCAATACGCTCGCGTTCCACGTGAAATTCAACGAAAGAACAACACGGGACAACGCGAGACGGATTAATAAATATTCGTCCGTGAATATTCATCGTTCGTTAGCATTGTTCGAATCCGGTCGCGAAATCTAAGTGTTCACCGATTGGGACCGATGTCGCGTAAAGTTCGTCGTATAGAATGAGATCGGTCGCGGCGCATATACACGTGTATCTATACGTCTCTGTTCGCGTACACAGAAGCGTAAACCGAAGTATTTCATACACGCATCGAAATCTCGAGGAATTCTCGACGGGTGACTGGAGAAACGTGCACCAAGAGACACATAGGCATCGCGGCTCGCGATATTTATGTTGGCAGCAAGGGGCATATTGGCACGTACACGTACACATTTGCATACAGATGCATATACTGTCTACCACTCACACGAAACAGAGACACACATAGAGAAAAGGAGAGATACATACCATACATACATACGTATAAAAACATACGTACACACACTCACACACCCTACACGGATGGCCTACTAACCTACGTTTTTATAGCTCGTCACAGCTGTTTGGTTGGCTGAACTGTTACAAGGGAACCTTGCTACGTTCCACAGTCTTCGCAAGATATATTCTTGTCTACTTCGTTTATGGTTTATGGTTGACTCGTTTAATTCGATTTGCGATGTTCTTGTTGCATGGCCCTACCCGCAGTGCTCGAATCAGCGACGAGAGCTCGATCAGCAACGAAAACCAGCCGCGAACAATGGGAAACATATAGCACCCTCGGACAAAAAAGTCAGAAAAATACGTTCCACTATACACGCCAATCTGCTCTAACGCTTTTTACGGTTCTCTCGCGCAATATCGTTTTCTACCAATTCGTTTTATCGCTTAGAAAGGATTTACGAATCGAAGGGTAAAAGCAAACGAACGATATACTGCAGGTTATCCGTTCGAGTGGCAAAAAACGTCGCGTCCAATAAACATCCGCGACGTTATCAAAATTTTCGCGAATTTTTCCTCGTCTCTAAGCCGAGAGTTTAAGTACGATTGCTCTGAGCGAGGTTGAAAAGCGAACGAATCGCGATTCGAGCGCTGCAGGCCGCACATACGTTGAGGCACGCATATATACGCGTAGACTTACACGTATTTTTGCAATTTCTAGATGTATACGTATATAAGCGTGTATACAGCGTTACGTATGGTATATATATCTATATATATATTTTCTTTCTCAATATTTAAGATACGTACATAGCGTAATCATATAACGTATTGTGTATTGCGTATACTCCTGTAGTATTCAAAAGGTATCTGTTCCGGTGTCTGCAATCAGTTTCAAACTGGCACGAAACTGGATCCATTTGCGTCCGCCACAGTTTCAAGCTCCATACTTTTTTCCATCTTTATCGATCGATATCGAAGCTTCAATTTGTGGATTATATTTTTTGGCAGTTTTGTTTAGTCGTGACTTATGGACAAATGACAAATACTACGGGAAAGCGAAGAATAAAGTTTTGCAAGTTGCGGACCATATAATCTCCCGGTTTGTCCAACGAACTCATAAATCATCAAAAAGAGATCATCGACGCTCGATCGTGATCCAGAATGCGAGTTTGGAGCTGAATGTACGAGACTGGACCCCAGGTGTTGAGCCCTGTGCGGAAACCAAATCAAGTCGACACTGTCACCTGGGACGTGACTCGCGATTTTTATACCCGTTGGCGAGCCTTCACTGTATATTCCACTTTGCCCGACCCTCTTTCCCCTTATCCGTCGGTTCTTCCGTTCTCGAGTCTTCCTTCGTACCAATTTAAGCAAGGAGTGCAGTCCATCGTCGGTGATCGTCTAATCGGAAACTTATCCCCTCTTCGGAAACTCGTCGAAGAACTACCAAAGTAGCCAATTTTCCTATCAATTTTCCCTCCTTTACATTTCTCACCCGTTGTAGGCGCATCAGTGAGAAATTTCGCGCCGAACGATGCTGCACGAAGGCTCCTTCTTTCCTCGCCCTTTACTCTCGTAGATTCTGGACATAGCGTTTGTCAGACGGACGTCTCGGGTACCACGACGGAGACACGCAAAGAGGAGCGGAAATAGTGGCAAAAGAGAGAGTCCGTGAAACAATCGAACGAGAAACACCATGTTCCTGAATTCCTGCTTCCTTCTGGCCAGCCGACGAACGCATAGAATATCAAAAAAAAAAAAAAAAAAAAAAAAAAAAAAAAAACTTTAATCTCCATCGAATCAATCGGCTAGAGGGGTCCTTGGTGTAGCCATTTAAGAGCTTGATGGTCTGTTTGAATTTTGAATTTGCGGCCCAGTAAATATTGTCTAAATCTTTTAACTGCCCAAACGATAGCTAATAATTTCTTTTCTGTTATAGTATAATTTCGGTCAGGAGGATTTAATGTTCTTGAAACGAAGCAACAAGGGTGTCCGTCTTGTGAAAGAATGGCTCCTAAACCTTTATTACTGGAAAATAGAAATTGGCGTGATACCGCGAGGACAGCTGTTTTTTTTTTTTTATTTATTTATTTTACAATTTTACAATTTGTCCAGTAGGACATTTGGTAAAATATTATAGCGGTGTGCTAATATATCATGTGGGTGGCTACCCCCAGCGGGGTACCATCATCGTGCAACTGTTATTATTGTTATTTATCGGAGAAAGAAAACAGAAGTAATTTGGTGTAATTCAAGTAAAAAAAAAAAAAAAAAAAAAAAAGAAAAGAGTATATAGCTTGTGCAACGTTGCGACTACGAATCGAGACTATACGAAATAATGTGTCTATAGATATCTATACATATATATATATTTCACATATATATATTTATATTATATTATGGATATAATACGACACCTATATTGAGCTGTATCATTGTCAGTGTGTGCAGTACGCTTCTGGTAGCTATGAATCACTATGATGCCGTACACATTCTAATTATTATTAATATTCAAGTATGTGTGTGCGTGCGCTTGTACAATCATACACGTGCACATGTTAATATCCACGCAGGTGTATCGCATCGAGATTATGTGCACGCGTACACACAGACTGGCCACTCGTCGAGGCGCAGAAAGCACAATGTGAAATACACGTTGAGCCAACCAGTGTTCTCGTACGAGCCTCTCTTGCCTTCCATCATTCGTCGCACACACTCTGCTGTTGCGTTTTTCCTTCGTTCTCTTCTTTTTTCCGTTCTTTTCTTCGTCTCTTTTCTTTTTTCTTCAATTTCGATTCGCTTGCAAGCTTCTGCTTTTGAAACTGCTTCTTTCTATGTATGTAACAGCTTCGTTACATAGCCGCTAGTTGTTTCGTACTCCTCGTTCTTGTCCTTCTTTTCTATCTCGATGTTCGTAGGCAAACGCTTACCTGCGCTACTTGCCTGCCCGCGAACTCTCTTCTCTTGCCAAGGAAAAGTTGCGAAGTGTCCTTAGAAACACTCGACAAAGCGCGACCGACGTTCTTTGCATCGTTACGATGCTACTCGAAGAACGTGATTCCGAATTATATACCACTGTGCCAGTCGAGAAGGAAATATTTCTTGTAGACGTAACGCGGTCGGACAGGATCAACGAGGTCTTGAAGAATACGCGGAAGATACATTTCCCGCACACGTCGTTCGATAACTTTAGGAGGAACAGTTAAATGGTTCGAAGATTCGTAAAATCGATGGGTAACGAGCGTCAAAATGCATAATACGACAAATTAGACGTCCAGTGCGCATCACGACACGACTGCACTGCGCCTGGAGGAACGCCAAACGAAGCAAAGCTCGCTGCCATGACAACTTCCGCCCGAAGTGACATCAACACCACATTACAACGGAGTTACTTTCGAGCCCACTTTAATTAAACTTGCATTCACGGATTCGCGTTCGCATCAGAAACTACTTATGACCACTAGGTAGACGATACCCAATTAATATAACAACCAGCAACTTTGCGCGCGTTCAATCGCGAAAGACGCAATATCATCTGAAACTGAAGACTCGTTGAAAAGTAGACGATGTCAGATATCGAAACGTAGAATACGTTGTTGCCATCGAGCACCACTTCAAGGAGCCAATTTCCACGGAAATGAAAAAAACCTCGTGTATACAATTGCAAAAAGTTGTTTACATGTTAAACATTGCATACATATTGTTCATTGAAAATTTTCTCGTATTTACATCACGGTTCGCTGTTCCGTAAGATAATCTAATATCGATACGTTGTTCTATCGTTTGGAAAGTTACGATTTATATTTAATACGTTATAAATGATGACGATGACTATGTACTAAGTTTTAATTTTATATTGTATGCGTGCATAGTATTAGTTTAGAAAGTGAAAAAGGTGATTTAGTTCGTTGACTTGGTAAGTAAGTAAATAAGTAGGAAAAAGTAAAGCTTCCATGCTCGATAGACAGGGTCGTTCGACTAACATCAAACGAAACAGTACGGTGGAATGGACTTCTCTATTTATTCCATTTTTATTATTTTCGTCTCCCAACTCCATCCTTGAAGCGGTATCCAAGCATCGCAATAGCATAAATCCGCACATTTATCCGGCATAAAACTTTCCGCGCTTGAAAACGTCACAAAAATATCGCGGCAACGTATACAGCGTCGATGACGGCGGTAAGCGTCGCCTCGGGTTGAAATCTTTCCAACATAGCTAGAGTGAGCGTCAGCCGTTATTGGAGCTGTAAAATGTCCAAGTTCGTTCCTAAAGTTTCCTGAATTTCTCTCTCTCTCTCTCCCTCTCTCTTCCTCTATCTATCTATCTATCTATATATCTCTCTATCTTTCTATCTACCTATCTGCCTATCTACCTATCTATCTATCCTCTATCTCTCTCTTTCTCATTCTCTCCTCTCTTCCAACAAAATTTCACACCTATAACGGTTGCGAAAATTTCAGTGCAACGTTTGTAATAGTCGTAAACTTCTCGATAAAATGTACAACGAGACAAGAGAACGCGAACCTACGAATTTATGGCGACAATTGTTATTTTATCGGTTGCGCGATCCCGCAATTTTTTTCCTCTTCCTCTGTCACTGAACTCGTATCCTAAATCAAAACTTTCCCGACAATTTTTTCGTGCACGCATAAAAGTCGTTTTCACATCCTCACAAACGAACCAATTACGAAATAAAGTAGAGTGGTGTCTACACGCGTGCATTGCACGCGTATAAACGCGTCGAGCGAAATAACGGAAACATCGCCTCGAACAAACTGGACTACATAATCGGAACACCGTGTTTATGCAACATGCGATTATGATCTCACGTGCAAAGTGTATGGCGCAAACGCACGTGAAAGATGTTTCATTCCACGCTCAATTGTGTACGGCATTTTTGGTGCGCTTCGGCAACTGACGATTTAACGAAGGAAAATTTTCGACACGAAAATAATTCAACATAAGTATTGATATACTGATCCAGAAGTTGATCAGAATTTCGTTGTATCCGTTACGAGTAAGAATTTAATCGATCTCAAGGATATATGATATTTCGAAGATGATCGTTATATTGGACCGAGTGTTGAAACAAAATGATAGAATTAATCAAATTTCACACTAAAGTTCCAACAACTTTCAGATCCTGCTGCATATCGTTGCTACTGTTATCAAGTTCGAAGTTCGATTAGACATAAGTATTTATAATTAGACTTAAGATTCTCTCTTCGCAAGTACGGTATAGGCAATGCATGTTGCTTCGATAGCGTTTCGTAGCATGCTTGCACGTACTAGTAGTGTTGCCCAAGTAATAATAGTCTATATATGGAATACATATAATCACCATATACACGGTCCATGCACCTTACCGCTTTCGCGTGTACACACGAATTACCCTCGCGTCGTGGAACTCCCCAACTGAGATCGACCACGTCGACAGAGATCGGATGCGAGTGAACCGTATACCGAGCGATACAGCTCGGCTTCAACCTGTATAATTTCCATTTCTATAGAATTATCTTATCGTCGAAACTTCGAAATAAGTGTCGAAATTTCAGGAACAGAGTACGAAATGTAACCAGTAATTGACTCTTCACGCTCAAAGATCTCAAATTATTAAAAAAGACCTGCTATACAGTGGCGGACAAAAGAAAGTTTACAAAATAAGAAATATAAAAAGACACCGTAATTTGTGCGTATATACAAAATCAGTTTGTATTAATGAGAGCAACGAATAAATATAATATGTGGTGAAAGACGTTTAGCATAAGGTTTATTAAAATTCATAGTGCACTAATGTTAAACTTCCCTTTGTCCGCCATTGTATTTAAATCGTTAAAATTAAAAACAGAAGTTTTTTGTTTCAGCAGATTCGCGTTTCTTGTGTTTTAAGAATCTCGGAATATTTGATTTTCAAAAATCTTTATTCCTTCAAAATTCTAAAATCACTGGAAGACTTTTAACTTACTAAACGGGATGCAAATGTGATTTATAGCACGATCGATATACGCCTTACTTGTCTTTAATAAGTGAACTTTTAATAGCGTCTTCGTTAAATGGTGAAACTTTAACCGTGTTTAAATGTGTTCCCTTGTAATTACATCTCAATAATAATAGACTAATCGAGAAACTTTGATCTCGAATAATAAATCTAGCCATCGGAATCGGTTGATTACGCTCCAACTATTCGCACTTAAACTTTCTTCTTGGAACAAATTACTCGCCTCGTAAGTGGAAATATACGACGAATAGCACGCTACAACGTTTGATGAATTCACGATGGACTCGCGCGAAATCACTTCTTTTTTTTTCTCTTCTCTTCGCCCGATGAATCGAACCAAGTAATCAAAGTTTAACGGAAGAACCTTGAATATTTCAAGCCGCGTAACTCCTTTCCGTGAGAATCTATTCCTGGTGCCCTTAAATTACGGTATTTACGTTCGACGGCCGTCTATTAAAACGGCCGTACCTTTAAATATTAAATCTATTCACTCTGCGAACCGCTTCACATAAAATCGCGCCCATTCAATCGCGTCCCGATTTCTTCGTCATGCGTAAAATTTTTGATTGAGCGTTTCACGATCTTCCGTTCACTTGAACTCGAATAACCAAGCCGTGAAATCATTTGTTGCGAGTGAAAATCGTTCAATTTTATGCGATGTTTTAACCGCTCTCTGGATTCGATGCATTTGTGCAGAAGTTGTATATAAATATACGTTGGTTAATACCATCGACAAATATAACATCAACTATCGAATACGAAACTATAGCTTCGTGATAGAGAGAAAATAAAAATAATTTCATCTCGATTGCAAACTTAAAACGTATGACATTAAAAATTTTCGCGGGACAACTTGCGACAAGTTTCACGAAAGACTGGTGTCTTGGCTTGCCTTAGCTAGCAGCCTGAGATCAGAACAAAACACTGAAGGAGAGTCTCGATAAGGTTACGCGAGTGTTCAAGTAGGCGATTTAGCGCGTTACGATAACCACGACACGTGGTACCCGGTACAGAGAAGTCGTCAGCAACAATCGACGAGAGTTTCCAGCTACCTGTCGACGTTCCCGATCTCAGTTCTGCGTTTCCTCTCCCATCGATCGATCGCTCGAACCCCTGTCTCCTACGATCGCGCCGCTTCACGTTTTCGTTTCTCCGTGTTACGTCTCGCTGTTTCCCCTAACCGTTTGAACCCTCTGTCAATTTCGCGTACAACCGTATCTCTCTTACTTTCCGTTTGTCTTTCTCGCGATGTCTCCATCCCCGTGGAAAGACGCTGAATCTTCCTTCCGTCACAAACTGCCCCGCCTCGCAAACAAACAAAGAGAATACGATACACGCGAGAAAAACGAGGAATAACGTGTAAGATAATCGCGTTCTCTCGTCAAATAGAATGACGAATATTTCTTTTCGCGATACGTTCATAGATATTCGCGTAGATGCGTTTTAATGACAATACGAACAGGGTTCTCGTATTCGTCGACAGATAAACCGCATGTTTCGAACGTGCAACGTATCAAATAAATCAGAGAATTTAATCGATGCAAATCTATTTATTCGTATAAAGTGGGATGAGAGACGCGTCAGATAGAAGGCTCCGCGTTATCCCGTCGCGATATCGGTTTGCATTCGCTCTCTTCCTCACGTATCCGGCGAAACTATGTTATTTTTAACGAAGGCATTGTCGCGTAAATGCTGTTAGTCTGTACGAACGTGTCACGTTGCATTGTTCGGACCCGATGCTTTGGCGTCCATTGTAGTTCCCAGACGATCGTGTCGATCGAAAATACGATTCTCGCGGCGTTTTACGATCCGAAATTCGACCACGGAATTACTTACTTTTACGTTCTTCCACGCTCGTTCTCGCGTGTCGTATCGCACCACGATTATTTACGACTCTAATGAAAGCACTCGCGTGTGTATGTGTGTCTCATGCCAGGACTTCACGCTGGATTTTTACTTCCGGCAATTCTGGACGGACCCGCGGCTGGCGTTCAAGAAACGAGCGGGCGTCGAGACGCTCAGCGTCGGCTCGGAATTCATCAAGAACATTTGGGTACCCGACACGTTCTTCGTCAACGAGAAGCAGTCGTACTTTCACATCGCTACCACCAGCAACGAGTTCATTCGTATTCATCATTCGGGAAGCATTACACGTAGTATACGGTGAGTAACAACGATTATTTCATTTCTAATTAGAAAATAAGAATATCCTCATCTATAAGTTACTATTAGAACTATTATACTATTAGAAGTTATAGAAAAGAAGCAAGGATAAATATTTTATCCTTTGCAATTGTTTGGTGTCTGTAGTGAAACGTTAATCCGTTCACGATTAATTGTACATTGTATCTTAATAAGCTATCGGTTAAATAAACGATAGATGTATTTATTTTCGGCAAAATTAATCACAAGTTTTAGGTTGTTATGTCTTCTTCATTTTTTCTTTGAAAAGACCTGATTCTGCTATTAATAATTGAAGCCACATCGACCGACTCCATAAAATCAGAAATAAAAGAATACAATGATTTTACAAACGCTGTTCCTTGAATGTATCTTAGAATTATTCGTGTCACCTGTTTGTAACGAAGGTAGGAAATTATTTGTTTCTTGAGAATTGAACATTAATCGCGTGCTTTTGTAACGAAATTAATTAATTAACAAGAAGTGGATCGATTTGGCTTCTAAGAGAATCAATTAAGAGAATGCAATTTTTTCCACAGGCTGCAAAAGAATTCTGTCCTAAAAGGATTAACGACGTGAAAATTTGTTTTGACATATAAACAAAAATTGGAAAAGAGTTCACCTGCAACTTTACCTTTCTCAAAACGAAATTTTTAGTCTGAAAAACTTCACTCCAAAAGTATGTTGAAATTGCTATATCGCGTGTAAAATTCTCAGTGTACAAAGGATCAAGTCTGATAAAAAAACGATTTCGATGTTAATACCAGCTTTAATTTGTAATTAAAATCGTTGAAAAGTATCCTCGACAAAGTATCCTGCAATCTCTCTGAACACAAGACGCAGCAGTATTTCGTAGCACGACGTCGGCAAAAGTCGGCGAACCCCTAAACGAAGAAGACTTTTCGAGTAATGGAATATATTTTCTAGCGTGAGGAGGAGCCCGCGATAAAACTGCCACGTTCAGACGCGATTTTAACCCCGTTTCGATACCCCGTTCCATTCAAGAACCGTCTAAACATTGGAGAAAGCAGTCGTACCAACGACGACAAATTTTCTTCCGAGGATCGGTCGTCATCGTTTCCATCCCCTTCTTCCTTCGACACTACGTCGTATTATCCCCCATATCCATTCCCCTCTAAAACAACGTCAAGTGTTCTGGTATTAACGGCGCTGCTATATTCACGCGATCCATGCATACCTAACTTTCCCGTGCGCACCCTTTCGTTGCTTTATATTACATTGCCTTCCGGATCTAGAAACTCAAGGCCGACTGAACGTAGGCGGAAAAGCGAAAAACACCAGGAGAAATTGATCGGAATGGATATCGATGTGTATATTTGGACATAGATTCTCTATGGTTGAACGAATATTATAACGATAACCGTTGCTTGAAGTTGGCAATAGTACGAGAGATTTGTACAAATTTCTTCTAGCTTCTTTGAAGTTGGTCCTCTAGCAACGATATCGATGTATGAATTTTTAATGTTGAGCAAACGTTTGATCGTAATTTTCGTTTATCACGTTCCATAGATTGAAAGTAATGTTTGCGTTTGTTACAGTTTAACGATCACGGCATCGTGTCCAATGAATCTGCAATACTTTCCGATGGACCGGCAACTCTGCCATATCGAGATCGAGAGCTGTAAGTACGCACGTGCGCGTGTATAAATGCATACATAACTGAACCGAAGTGACGATCTCAGAAAAGTTCGACACCCTCGCCTCTGTCCACTGTCACACAGACACGCTACATACGTTACATGGAAACATACGATTCGAATTTATCATCGGAGCATTAACAGTGTCGATCTTGCGAACGGCAATCGACGTTACCTGTTTTTTTAAAATATCGTTTTGAACGCTCAATACCTAAATTTCGCCTGCTACTTTCCACTCGTTATATACTCGGTTTCGATGAAAGTTAAAAACATTTTATCGCGATGAAGTTGAAGTTAAAAGACGTTTTGAATCGGATCAAGGGAGTCGATTGCCGTTGATTAAACGCGACTCAACTGTACATCGCTTTCAAACCCTTTTTCAGATAAGCTCAGAAAGACGCTTCTGTCGTGTACATTTGCGTCAAACGTAACAGGAAAAAGAACAGATTATGAAAAAAACGAAACCTAAGGGAATCTCGTATGTTCTACTTTTACACGCTCATACGAAATCTCGTTACCCGACACCTTACAACCCACCCCCTTCAACGCGACCTCCCCCGCTCTCTCTCTCTCTCTCTTTCTCTTTCCTCCTCCCACCCTTTCCCCGAATCCATAATAATCTCTTCTATTCCTTTTTCTACTCTGTCTTCTCCTCTCTAGCTATCTATCTATCTGTCTGTCTGTCTGTCCATCACTCGCCACTTTACACGCTCACTAACACGAATCAGTCACACGATCCGCGGCATCGTCGTGGATCACTTTCATTCACTCGGTCCACTCACTCACTCGCTCACTCACCCGCTCTCGCTCACTCTTATTGGGTTTTCTATACCATTCACGATGACTGTTTTACCTACGTGACATCGTGAACTTGCCGAGGCAGACGCGTGCTTTCGTTTGAAAATTCCAATGATGGGCGAATCGAACAAAAGAGACAAGAAAAGAAGAGGAAAAAGAAAAAAACAACGTAAAGAAACTTTACACCGAAGGGGATGATGTTTCAGAGTTTAATAGTCGATCGAATCGCTCGATGGATATCCTCGAGAAAACTTTTATCCGAAAATTTGTCTTAACGCGTTCAACGGGGCACATAAAATCGAAAAGAGTCCCTGGTGAAAATCAATTTTTCTATAACGCGTATCCATTTATCCAAGCATCGTTCGCAAGAAACTATAGAATTCCTATGATCGTACGTACGTTCGCGTCTTGCACGTTGAATGCGTTACACAGGATTGGACGTAATTAACTGCCTTTTGAACGGATCAGGATTCTGGAATAGTTGCAAGGTTCGCCTATTTCGATCGTTTCGAGTCGAATCACGCGTGTGGCTCGGCAACGAGGCACAGTGTGCGAACAACAAGAGCACCTTGACGAGAAGCGTGTCCGCAATAGCCGAGACGGCCGTCTCGATCGGGTCGCCCGCTGTATACGCAATCAACCCTGACGTTGACTTCAGCACGAAAACGAGTCGACGACACACGGCTCGATTAGACGTGCCGCTACGTTTAGGCTGCTAATAGTGTTACGAGAACGCATAGAGAACGAAAGGTCTCGCAAAGCGAGAAACAAGCTAACGCCCCTGGTAACACACCAGTGTACGGTGGCACGTACGGGAGAGCTAACCCAACCACCTTGCGTGGGTGTAGATGTGCGGCTGCGAATTCCTCTTTGTGTGTATGTATAAACGCGCGAATGGCCTGAGAGCGTGTGCGTATTATCACGAGCTCGCGCCGATTATCACTGCTGCAAATTGCACGCGATTATTGGGTGTGTGAAAACCGAAAGAGGATGCCCGGATGCTCACTCTCTCTCTCTCTCTCTCTCTCTCTCTCTCTCTCTCTCTCTCTCTCTCTCTCTCTCTCTCTCTCTCTCTCTCTCTCTCTCTCTCTCTCTCTCTCTCTCTCTCTCTCTCTCTCTCTCTCTCTCTCTCTCTCTCTCTCTCTCTCTCTCTCTCTCTCTCTCTCTCTCTCTCTCTCTCTCTCTCTCTCTCTCTCTCTCTCTCTCTCTCTCTCTCTCTCTCTCTCTCTCTCTCTCTCTCTCTCTCTCTCTCTCTCTCTCTCTCTCTCTCTCTCTCTCTCTCTCTCTCTCTCTCTCTCTCTCTCTCTCTCTCTCTCTCTCTCTCTCTCTCTCTCTCTCTCTCTCTCTCTCTCTCTCTCTCTCTCTCTCTCTCTCTCTCTCTCTCTCTCTCTCTCTCTCTCTCTCTCTCTCTCTCTCTCTCTCTCTCTCTCTCTCTCTCTCTCTCTCTCTCTCTCTCTCTCTCTCTCTCTCTCTCTCTCTCTCTCTCTCTCTCTCTCTCTCTCTCTCCCTCTCTCTCTCTCTCTCTCTCTCTCTCTCTCTCTCTTTCTCTTTCCTCTATTCGATCGAAGGGTTTCTTTCAATCATGCTAACAACGAATCAATTCGAACGAACGAATTTTTCTCGTTCCACTTCGATCGAAGCATCGTATCTCGTTGGAGAGAGGGCTAGCTCGCGGTGAAAAACGATTAATTAGCCTTGGAAAATCGGTGATGGTCGAAAA
Organism: Bombus impatiens; assembly: GCF_000188095.3. Taxonomy (NCBI): domain Eukaryota; kingdom Metazoa; phylum Arthropoda; class Insecta; order Hymenoptera; family Apidae; genus Bombus; species Bombus impatiens. The sequence continues at coordinate 128,801 of NT_176547.1, read as the reverse complement.
GCGGGCAAACCGCCGTCTCGTTAGAAATATTTATCGTAAACAAGTTATTAACTCGTTAACGATAATCGGCCCAGCAGTCTGATCATTTAGCAGCCATTAAATCATTGCCCCTGTATCAATAAGTTCGGTAATTGTACTGTATAATCCAGTAGCCTGCTATTCGCCTCGGTTCTCGATAACGATACAATATGTATTATCGATGGTCGGATAAGCAAATAAATGATAAAACGAACGCACCTGGTAACCAACCAGCTAAATTACAACGATCGTTTCGCGTAACGATTCTGGCCGACGATTGTATAAGGGTTGAAACGAGGAGAAACAAGGAAAAAAAAAAAGAAAAAAAAGAAACAAAAAGGAGTCGTGAAACGCATCCGGTGCCTTTGATTATACCAGAAGTCTAGCGGAGATTGGTAATCTATACGGGGACAATGGAAAAAGTTTCGGCCTAACTCGTTCCGGCTAAGAGATCTATATTAAAACTCAGTCGTTTGCAGGATACGACGAAAGGCCGCCGGAAGTCGGACGCTCGAGATATCAAAGTAACTTGACCAAGTTCGTTGATTAGTTTCGCGGAGTAGAAAGCCGGATCGTGCCGTCGTCCTTAATTGCTGCAGCTTCGTCCCCGGCGAAATTATTACTGTCGTTAAAAGTATTTCTGTTCCGATCTGTCGCGGCCCATGCGCCATTCCCACCTACCGCTCATTCCGCTTCCTCACGAAATGGTAATTAATAACGATTAATATCAAGGCTGATACTACTTACGTAAATGGACGAAGCATCAATCGTCGATCCCAGCCAGCTCGGAACATTCGGCAAACATTCCACTTCCTGGAAAACGATATAAAAGCGCGCTCTTAGTAATACCGTAATGGAAGAAATGCGTGCAAACGCAACGCGAATAGATTCCAATCTAACTATAAACGACGAGTAATTACAGAAAATTGTTCGATGACTTTCAACGCTACTCGTTTCCAGAGTATTTCCATCGGTCGCTAATGTTCTCGCGTAATTTATTTTAATTAATACAACTTTATTCGTCCGACCAAATCCACGTTTTAATTCGGTCTAATTAAAACAATGCTCGCTTAATTATCGATCGAAATGTACTCTCCGTTACCCCGAAAATTCGGGATCGTCGTTACTCGTATTTAACGAGTTACGTAATATTTTCACCGTAACTATTTTGATTCGTGGAAAATAATGAATCCATCGTAGCCCTACGCTGAATGGACACGGAGGAAGGATATTAATTAAATTTTTTCAAACGCGATTCATTGGCATCGTTATTTTTAATCCCGTTATCGGTCGATGTAACACGCCCACTCGTTATTGTCGCGATTTATCGAGCCGGCATAGGTCATCAACGACAAACTTGGTCAAGCCCGAGAATTCATTTGCGAGCCCGAGTGAAAAAATAAACGACGGCCTTTGTTATCGAACCAGTTTGTGATGTTTGGCCTGCTACGTGGCGCATTAACGTTATTGTACTACCGCGTTTTCCAATATAATCGCGTTTCGGCGTTACACGATGTTGCCATCGTCGACGAAAGCGGACGTGCAATTTGCAGTAACTCCAAACGACAGGTAGTGAGCTCGATCACGCAGAAGTACGGTCAACCGTTGATCCACCGTTGGTGGATATCGAGCTGACCGACGTTTACGCAGCAAGGGCAAACGCATTTCGTGGTGGTTTGTAGACGTAAAAAAAAGGGTAAACATTTAAAGAGTAAAAAGTACATATCGAAAAGAGAAAAAAAAGTTGAAAATGTAAAGAGATTATCCTCGTCGAGAATAATTCCAGGACGACTACGAGTTTCCGCATCTTCGATCGCAATCTGCGTGACATAACCGTACATAACCGTAAAACGTATTTACGAGCATCCTCCGAAGGGTCTCCACTGTACCAATTTACCACAATTGTGAACTATCACGTCGGTCTTAGCAAACTTTAGTGTAATTTCTCCGCAACCGCATACAGCGAATGTCTCGCTACCGTGTCGAGTTTCTGCTCGATCGGGAATACGCGCAGAGAATATCGACTCAGAACGGAGGTATTCAAAGATATCGATGTAAAAAGTCGAAAACAAAAAAAAAAGATGCGAAAAAGTAAATAGAAAAAAAAAATGATATCAAACGACGGAGAAATCGCACAAAAATTGAGAAAACCATAGAGCACACGCACAGCTGTATATATCAGACAATTTTTCGAACAAAACGATCAAAACATATTATAACTTTGGCTCCGACGACGAAATGTCTTTACGAACGTGTGCTACATGAATACACACTAAAAGTCACCACTTTGCCACTGTCACAAAACCACCACCACCACTTGACCATCACTATCACAAAACCAAGCCCCCGGCCCCCTCTAAAAAGCCTCCGACATATAGCACTGAGCCTCGTGTCCGGGGACGTAGTAAAGGGCCGACGACGGCCAGCCCCGAAGGAGGCTAAACACAGAAAACGACGTGTCGACTACGGTGCGACCGAATTAAAACGCATTGTGCATCTAGCCCAGCGCATGTAAGAACGAAACGACTGCAGCATTTTAGCCACGACGTGACGTGCCGTGGCCCCGTTCTCGGTATGCCTATACATATTCATTTTTTCGAATATCTAGTTATGATATATCGACCTTGGAAAACCGATTTTCTCTTATTTTGTTAATATTCCAAAAACTGGTACCCAATTCCCCCGGCCACTTTTGCGTATGCTATTAATCATACTTATAGAATCGTAGTTTGATGATACTTCGTCCTAGATGAAAGTCGGCATGCCTTTGGCACGAAAATATTTTGTTCCGCTCTCTTAACCCAGGACCGAATTTTCGACTGCGCAACTTTAGTCGGCATCGAGTTTTTGCTTCCTGTTATTTATACTTGTGCGTGCCTTTAACGATCCGTTGAATGTGCCGCTTTGGGTTTTGATGGATAATCTAACGCGTATTCACCAGAGAACGATCGGTTCTCGTTGCTTTCTAAGCGAAGCATTTAGAATGTAAATATTTTTTCCACGAGATCGTAGTAAAACGACTATCTCCCTGAAATTCAATTGAATATCGTTACAACGGATCTTGATCTATCTCTTTTTAATTCTACGAATTATCCACAATGAAATATAAAACTTGGTCAAAGTTCCTGAAAAAGTTCAAACAGATAAAAATTCGATTTAAATCTTTTACTTTGAACGATACATTTCGCTAGTATGGCTATCGCGATTTGAATAATTCGCTCGTCTCGTTTCAAAAGAAATAGTTACCGCGGCGGGTACGGGCGATCGTTAAAGTAAAAAAATTGATCGACCGAATTCGATCCAGGCTAAATGGGATCCGATAATAGCATACTTTGCGAACGCGAATATTGCAAACGACCATTCCAACGGGAGTAAAAAGAAGTTAAATTCCGTGTTCAGAATTCGTGTCACTGGTAAAGCACAAAGCATGCGGCATCGGGCATGACGTACAAAATTACGTGGCACGAAGCATGCGATTGTATATGCTGATGCATGTATACATGTGTGTGCGTGTATGTATATTTTGTGTGTGTATATGCGCGAAGGGAACGCGCGCGCGCGCGCGCCTATCCGCCAAGTCCACCCACGTATTTTCCAAATCCCGCACAACCACCGCATGCCGAGGCACGAAACTTTTTTTCTTCGCTTCTCCATATCTACTTTATACACTTTCCACTTATCGTCTTATATAACCTAAACTTGGTACCACCACTACGATCCTATACGGTTCTCTTTGCTAATGTTGCCGCAACCCTCCTTTTCTTACGGTATTTCGCCAGTCACTCTGACCTCCCCTTCTTCCCCTCCGCACCCCTTCAAACCAGTAATGCTTAACGTTGCCCCAATCCAGGAAAATTTTTTTTTTTTTTTTTTAGAGAAGAAAAAGAAAAAAGACGTAACCTGTCCATTTGTAATCGGTTTACGCGTATTGCTATACATTTATAATGTACGCTATATTGCTATATGCGGCGAACATCGGCGAACAGAATATTCTTTTACCGTTTATGAAAAACATTTTTTCCGGATATGGATGGACATAGAGAGTAGTAACTATATTTTATACCGATTAACGTCTCGTTAAAATGTAGAGAAATAATGTAAACGTTTTACGTTTTGTAAAATACGATATATTTTGTAGTATATGATGTATATTTTACGCTTTTTATCGGACGCGTTGACGGGTACGTGAAATATGAGAAAATTAGAGCAAAAGTGCGGAGGAGAAATGTTTGAAAAAATAAAAACGACGAATGGGAATTTCGTTTTCATAAAGCGGAAACGAGATGAAAAGACGACGTAAATAGGAGAAACCAGTAAATCGTTTTAACCAGGTAGAGGAAAAAGGGGGGAGAAGGAAGACGCGAATAAAAGATCGATAGTTTAAAATTAGCGAAACTCTTGCGACAATTAAATTACACGGTTTCTTGCTGAGGGCAGCCGGTCGAATGTTAACGAGGCTAGCTCGTGCATCGGGAAACATCGGAATCAGGCTGGCAATCGACACACGCCAGAGTCGCGAACATTGTACAGATAAATCTGCCGAGCGGCAAAGCATTCGCCAGGCGGAATTACAGAGAGGCATTTACCGGCCGAAAATGAGCAAACGGAACGGAGAACGGCGATAGTATTTCCGTGTTCCAAAAACAAAAGCAGTTAATCTCGAATACTCGGTCGTAGATCGCTTAATCCACGTTTCGCCGATGTTCGCGCAATGTGGCCGACGCCGCGATGGAATGCCACTTTGGTGCCTGGAATGCGGTGTAACGATCGTAATCACCTAAGATTCAGTTACGGAGGAATGTTTCTCGGGCCGGTATGTGCACGCTCGAGGCCGCGCCGAGGAATTAGAGGAACATAAATAGGTGCGAATTCCGATCGATCGCGGAAAATTCGCCGTCGATCGCGAACGGATACGTTTTGTGTCAGCGTGATTAAAACGCACGATCTGTCCCCGCGTTCGATAAATTATTCCAACATAGATATTCGTCTATAGTTCGGTTATTATTTTCGAGAGATACAACTCGTTCCTCGTGGCCTCGATAGCTCGTACCATACTCGAAAGGATTTTTGCGAGAAGGATTATGGACGTATGGAAAGTAAATCGCCGAAACGATAGCATCGACGGATAAACGCAAGAGTTTACGAGAACTCGACGACGATTAAAAAGCGGACGATGCTGCATACGGAGGACTTTTTCTACGTCCATAAGAGACGATTATAAACGCTGCACACGCGCTACGGTTCAAAGTATTGTCGTTTTCGATCGCGTCTGATAATCGGCCGAATTGACTCAGTCACTCCGGCCGACGATTATTTCAACGCCTAGCTCGATTATGCCAACGATTTTTGCAGCGCTGAAACGCACCTTAAGCCGATCTATACCTACGTAGAATAGAATAGAACGAGAGTGATAAAATTGTACAAAATCGTTGGATAATGGATAATGTAAATATAGCGATAGACGCCGTGTAGAAGCGGTTTAGGGTGCTAGATACAATGTTTTGCTTCTATCTACGTCCTTACCCTCTATCACCCAACTTGCCCAGTTTAACCTTGTGACACCTCTGTTCTCCTGAAAAGTCCTCTTAATACCTACCACACAAAACTTGAGTGTCTAATTATTGTATGTTAGAGCGAAGATATTTGTGTTCTTGTTCTCCCGGCAGTTGGATACACAATGCGCGATATTCGGTACAAATGGAACGCCGGCCTACAGTCGGTCGGCATCTCGAACGAGGTGGAACTACCGCAGTTTCGCGTGCTCGGTCACAGGCAACGACATTCAACCATACACCTATCTACAGGTAGATATCCCCCTCTTATTAGTTCTTCCTTCTGAACTTCGTCCAAAAGGCTCGCGCAGATGATTAAATAATTATTGACTTATTGTAACATAATTGTCACACGCGTGTACACGCCGTTATATACAGTACGATATGTGTGAAGCGTTGTTTTCTTTCCTTTTTATAATTCTTAGTTTTCTTGTACATGTATATATTTTAACATTTTCTTTTCTTTGTTTTCAATGTATAATTTCTTTTCTTTTCTTTTCTTTTCCTGTTTATTGACTCGCACCGATATGCACCGATCACCGTTTCGCCTTCTATCGCGAACACAATCGATCGTTCCGATCAAGGAAGAGCTTACCCGTTAGGACGAAACCGTCCCCGGGGCTAACTCATTCGACCAACCGACCGATCGACTAATCAATCGACTTCATCGATCTTTAAATCCACGGAACAAAGGACGAAGACGAACTCTCCCAGTTCATACGAATCCATCGTTTCCGACTTAATCCTCTATCACGGGTCGGAAGTGGACGACGTACTTATTTCACTTACGATCGATCGTACGATCTTATCGTCAGTTTTTCTATGGTAACTATACCGTATGGTAACTATCTCGATACCGTGATTCGAAAGAAGAAAATAATACCGAGTCAACTTCCGACAATCATCCACAACATCAAATCAAACCGACACGACGAGCTCTCAGCGAAATCCAAAGAAAAAAAGAACCGTACGACATTACCGTCATCTTTTTTTCTCGATCGTCTCCGTCGATCGAAAAGATCGCACGAATCAACTACGAGACCACTACACCAAAGAAAATGAACAAACAAACGAACAGCTAATAAATTCCGCTTGCACGTCCTCCTGCGCTCGTGTTCGATCTTTATTGTCCCCCCGTTAAATGGTTCTCTCGTGAGAAAGGCAAAGAATAAGAACGAATGGATGGGACAGATAGATAGAGGAAAGAACGGAGAATAGAACAAAGAGAAAAGAATGGAACGAATAATGCGAAACACGCACAGATTGAAAGAGAAACAAATAGAGAAAAATTAAACGTTAATCAAACACGTGTGTGTAATAAGAAAGAGAGGGAAATAAAGAGAGCGGACTTGTTGGGGTTTTGACGGGGGTGCGAGGTAAGTGGAGGCCCCCTCGGAGCTGAAACGCGTTTGAGGGCTTCCGCGAAGGTACGTACCAACCGCGGGGGGTCTCTCTATTTTTTCAGTCGGATACACGATGAGGGACATCCGGTACAAGTGGAACGAGGGCCCGAACAGCGTCGGTGTCAGCAACGAGGTCTCCCTGCCTCAGTTCAAGGTCCTTGGTCATCGTCAACGAGCCATGGAGATTAGTCTAACTACCGGTAACGTATGAATAGAACCCCACCCCCACCAACAACCAAAAAAAAAAAATTAATAATTCAACCCTCGCTTTTAACGGTATGGGTAAGGTGGAGAGACACGTTTGCGCTATCCGATGTCCGCAACCACGATGTCGCTCGCAGCAACGTTACTCGACGTTGATCAATCGTCGATCGATCGACCGATATCTCTCTCTTTCTCGCGATCTACGGCCCTCTATGCAGATACGCCACGTAGCTGGATGTGAAATCCTTAGGCTCGTTTCGTCGTTGCTTTTCATCGTCGTTGCGATTCCTAGAGATTTTACGTATTTTACGTACAGCGATTTCTAGTGATTTCTACTGTTACAAATCATTCCTAGAGATTTCTATCGTGTATTCTTAACGAATCCAAACGGTCCCGATTATTTCTAACGATCCCCTAACGATTGCCAGTGAATGTCAGTAAATTTTATTATTCCTCATAATGCCTAACGATTTCGATTATTTCCGGTAAATTTCCAGTGATTTCAATTATTCCTAATAATTGCTAGTATCTGAACGTACGGTTCGATCGTTACATTTGCATCACGTACAGAAGTATAGAATATGTTTCTGATACGGTGTAATGTAACAATCACACGTCGAAAGTATCAACGAGAAGATACCTCGATAAAGTTTTTTACGTCAGTAACGATGTTCCGATGAGTCTCGTGTCGAAACTGTGCTTCTTCATTAAGTCTCGAGTTAATATCCTTTGGTCGGAAGACAAGCGGTGTAATCGTCGTTCGCGTCGGTACCGACGCATCACGCGAGTAATCTCACCGCAAGACACGTCATCGTTACTGTCTTTCGCGTAGCATCCCTTCTTTGAAGTTCCATCTGCTCGGAGCTAACGACTGAGCTCATAACCGTGGGATCCGAGCAGCAATCAGACCTTCCGAGCAAATCCCATTTTCCTCCCGTGAACGTCGTTGATTCTTCTTGCGATTCGTAACGGAGAAGACGTAAAGCGAGAAGGGCTATAAACCGACGGGAATTCGCTGGGTGAAAAGAAGCAGCGAGGCAACAACTCGATTTTCTATCCACGCCGATACCTCGTTCCGTCTTTTCCGCCTCGCTGCCGACCCCGCATAAACCTCTTTTCCTCGAGCACACGCGACATCCTCTTGTATTCTCGAGCACACGCAACAGATCTATCAACACCGCGAAAACTTTGCTTAACATCTTGCGACGCGTATCTGTCTGACGTAACGAAGGGGAACGACGAGATGGAGAGAAAAAGAAGAGAAAGAAAGACAAGAGGGAAGGAAAGAACGTCTCTCCTTGCCTTTCGTAGTCGATATGCATCGTAAAGAGGGCAAAGGGGAAAACGAAAAGAGAAAGAGAGAGATATCGATTCTAAATAGAGAAGGGAAGTATAAAAATGAAAAGGGGCCAGAGTGAAAGAGAGACATGAAAAAAGTAACGACAACTAAAGAATAGAAAGAGACATTTCATGGCGCCTCTCCGTCCCCCTATCCTAACTGTCGATCTTTTCATCGTAGGAAATTATTCGCGGCTGGCCTGCGAGATCCAGTTCGTACGGTCGATGGGCTACTACCTGATTCAAATCTACATTCCTTCGGGCTTGATCGTCATTATCTCGTGGGTGAGCTTTTGGCTGAACCGTAATGCGACCCCCGCTCGGGTGGCCCTCGGAGTAACCACTGTGCTCACCATGACCACCCTTATGTCATCGACGAACGCGGCGTTACCGAAAATCTCCTATGTCAAGTCCATCGATGTTTACCTAGGAACGTGTTTCGTCATGGTGTTTGCCTCGTTGCTCGGTGAGTACTCTTCTTACGTGCTCTTCTATAATACGTATGTACAAATATTGTCCGTTCTATATCGTTTATCTTAATCTTCGTATCTGGGAAATTTTATACCGCGTCACGATTTCTTCGTAACAAAGGGAAATTCTCTAGCGTACAAGTTCTCTCAGCAGTTGTATATATATATATGTATCTTGTTTTATTATTTGTATGGGATCTCTGTCTTTGCAGAATATGCGACAGTGGGTTATATGGCAAAGAGGATTCAAATGAGAAAGAATCGGTTCCAAAAAATCGCAGAAAGTATGAAGACAGCGAGGGAGAATCCAGGACCACCTGGAGTACCTGGTGATCACGGAGATCACGCGCCTAAGCAAACTGTGAGTGTAACATCGACCAATCTGTCGCGCCCCATTCATCTTTCTTTCCGATTAGAATGTTTCTGTTGCTGTCGACATTCCATACCTTTAGCCATGTAAATAGCTCGATCGAATTGATCGAATTGAAAAAAGAAGCAATTTCTGGCTGCGCAGTAGAATAGCGTTATTATTGCTAGCGATCATGTTAGTGCTGCCACGTTACTTTTCCTAGTCCAGCATTGCCTTTTTATCGTCGTATACCATCAATTATTTTCGCTACTTTTTCGCAAGTTTCAAGTTTTAACGTCATGACACGACACTTTCGACCACGAGGATCAACCGTATAGTTTGTTCGCGATAACCAGAGGTTCGATCCTCGCCGCGCACCAACATGAAAAACAGAGGGACGAAAAAACGAAATATTTTTTTTGTCGTTCGAAAAACGAGTGAACCGCGAAAGGTCAAAAGCTAAAAGGTTCTGTGAAAAGAATTCCCATTCGGTCGTGTTACGCCGGTCGGTGGTGGCGGTTCGTGTTCGGACATGCGATGCACTATAAATTTTCTTTTAATCTCGGGGATTGTGAAACGAGAACGAAAAATATTAAAGGGAACGCGGGAGGAGGGAAAGGCCAGGGGAGAAACGACAAACAGAAAGAAGACTGGAAAGAAGGCGGTGCCGTCGGATGGATTGCATTGCGGTATCGCGCGTAAAATGTCGCCAGGATAAGGCAGTTTAATTAATTTTGAACTGGATTAATTACTCGCTCTTTGACACGCCGTGCGGACCGCACCGCGCGCGATATAAACAAGAACGCTTCGTGTCGCACGGCTCATTTCATCGGCCGGTTTTGCAGCTTCGGAAAAGAAAAAAAAAATAGCACGCGGCCAAGAGAAAAGGAGCGAGGGGCGTTAATGAAAATGACACATAGATAAAAGCACAACGACGTTGCCCCGATGTCTTTCTCTCTGTTTTCTACTTTCAAACGTGATTAAACGCGGACACGAAGCTTGCATTAACGCGGAAACCGCTTCGTACGTCCGCTAGAATTCCATTACACTTCGAGCCACAGATTGAACGTAAATGAACGGTGGGAAATAAAGAAGTCGCGTAGATCTTAAAGTCAGGTGAGTCGCTTGATAGATTTGCGATCTACAGTGACTCGTGAAAGTATTTCGATATTTGCCATGAAAAACTTTTGCGTATATATAGACTGTATGTGTTATGTGAACACTATATAATATATATATATATGTCGGGTTATGGATAGAATTTTGAGCGCGTAACAACTCTTCACGTGAATTAGCCATTGTTTTACAAAGCCGAGATTATATTTACACGTATATACAAGACTACTACAAAATTTAACGAATAATAAGTTTGATGAATAGTATGTTTTACGAATAATAAGTTTAATGAATGCTATTAACAATGTTCTTGGGTTCAAACGAATCCACGGTCAACGGGATAGCTCTTCACTAAGCGTAGACTAATTCTAGGCGCAAAATACGATCGTTGAAATGCTCAATGTGTCACTCTCCATGGCAATCGCATGCCAGCCTCGTGGAGGTTTTTCTCGCTAAGATTGCATTTGTTTTCTATACTCGCTTGGAAGCATCGAGAAGGTTCCAAACGCCGTTGCTAGGCAGTTTCTGCCTGAACTTTGATACATACTCGTTGGAAGCATCAAGAAAGTTCCAAACGCCGTTGCTAGGCAGTTTCTGCCTGGAGTTTGATTATTAATACAATGTACGTCCCATTATATCGGCACCTCCGAGGCAACATCACACGAGGCTAGGCCCGCTCCCAAGGCCGCATGCCGCCACAACCACATTTCTCGGAAAAACCATACAACCACCCCAGACCTCCGTTAGGCAAAACGTCCATCCCGTGACCGTGACTATGTTCGGCAACCAATTGTCACCTCGAGCCCAATCTCGCTATCTCAAATCTCGAACAATTACAGCTATGATAAAATCTAGGCTAGAGTACTAGAGGATGTTCCCAAAATTTCCAAGGAAAGGCTTCGGTTTTCCTTTCATCTCCGACATATATATATATAGTATATAAAACATCTTAAAACTTAGCTGTATAATAAGACTCGACTGTCATGATTATACTGTCAAAATGTAAAACCAAACTGAAAATATACGTAAGAATTACAAGATATTTAGTTGTACACATATATCTAAACAAAAATTAATCCACTACGTAAATAGCCATTTTAATCGTATATTAAGTGTTAAATGTGATCCGATTGAATATTACGATTTATTAATATAGTGGATAATTGTCTGTTTAAATACTTCTATAATCTCTGCGAAATATACATATACTATATATTTGTAATCGTGCAAATGTGTAAATGTACTCAATACATAGTTGTACCGAATATTTTGCAATTTCTATATATATTTTCAGATTTGTTTCAAACATTATCAATATAATCATGATAGTCGGGTCTCGTTACAATGCTAATGAAATCTAAGAATGTTTCGTATTATGAATACACGTAATGTATTCGCAAAAGATTTCTACAAGTATGCAAATAATTTTACGAGTCACTGTAGAATGTGAAATTACGGGAGAGAAAGAATAAAATATAGTAGAACTCGCGTTTGTCCATCCTCGATGTCGCATGCCAATCTACCAAAGTAAGGGGTTCTCCTCGAAAAAGGACACCCCACGCCGAACTGCCGTGTCTCTTGTAAGTGGTCCCGTGTTGTCCAGGAGGTGCGGTTCAAGGTGCACGACCCGAAGGCACACAGCAAAGGCGGAACGCTCGAAAATACCATAAACGGACGAGCCGATGAGGAGGTAGCGCCGGCGCCGCAACATCTTATTCATCCTGGCAAGGATATCAGCAAGCTCTACGGTACGACCAAATATTCTCTATCTCTCAAATTATCGGCTTATATCGAGATTTTCCTTTCGTACTCCTTTTACGAGGCATTAAAAAGGCATTAAAAAGAAGCGAAGTTAAAATATCTGATTCCCTGGGTTGGGGTTAGGTTACCTATTCTTAAATTTTTTTCTATTTTTAAGCTGAATTGGCAGTAATAATCGATAATCCTTAATAGAAAATCCTTAAAACCAGATTTGAACAATTGCATAGCGAATTACATAGAAGAATGTTTCATAGTTGTAAATTAACTCTATTCAAGCCTTTTCCCACCGACAGTCAATGGTAAAATTATTCTCCGGCAAGAAGTAAGACACCAATGTATTAATAGAAAAATATATTTACATCTGTGCACCACGATAATCGCTTTCTTTAAGAAAAAAATATACATAATACGAACATACATGTATATGATTTGTCCGTTAAAACAATTTAACGCATAGACGAATTTTTCTTGTCAGGTATGACGCCATCGGATATCGATAAATATTCCCGCATCGTGTTTCCTGTATGTTTCGTCTGTTTCAACCTGATGTACTGGATCATCTACCTGCACATCAGCGACGTCGTGGCGGACGATCTGGTGCTTCTCGAGGAGGCGAAATAAACGAAGAGAACGCGACGATCGCGCGTGTACGATGGACGAAACGTGCGGTCAAAGACAGATACGAAAGTATTGGCAACAGGGGGTAAAGTCGATTCGCAGAAGGAACTACGAAATAGGTCTAAAAATATTGAAAAAAAAATCAATGTCCCGCCAGGACTAAAAGTCCTAAGAGTGCGACGGACTAAAAATAACGTTGTGATTACCTCGATACGAAGGGAGATAGATAAACTGTACAAGCTAGATCGGCATTGGCATCCTGGATCGACGAATAGAACTAGAAAAAGAAGAACGAAGAAGTTCGATGCGAGAACGACTAAGGAAACGTATAGAGATCGAGGTTAGCGATTGTTAATGGCTAACTTGACCGCGAACACTGTTTCGATGTGAAATGGAAAGTGTCCAGACCAAAGACGTCGACGAAGAGGTAACAAACGAGCCGGGCGCCTCTGTGCTTCGATCGAGTAAGAGATAGAGACAGCCGCTGGTCAGACCGGTCGGACGACTAAAACGCGCTGTGACTACTTCGTGACATTCCAATCGTAGCGCGCTGATCGTAAATCTCCCTGCGCCTGCGACGTGATCTTCGATTTTACGCGACCCATCGCTGACTCTCGTTCGCATGTTTAATCGCGACGACGACGCGAGCGTATATTATCCACGATACGCGAAAGATTGAAAGTGGAAAACTTGCCATCGCTGGCAGAGAACGAAAACCAAAAAAAAAAAAAAAAGAAAGATGCGAACGAAATAGAAAAACGGAGAACAGTAAAGAAAACAAATTCAAAAACTAAAACTGCGAATCCACGAGCGTGCATACCTTAAACATTGCCAGTCTAGGTACCTAGGTCTTTAAAAAAGAAGAAGAGAATACCTTCGATATAAACACTTGTCAATTTAGCCACCATTATATACATACATATATACATACATATAAATAAATATATATATATATATACATAGTAAAAAAAAATTAACTAAACGTAAGGGAAAACACAAAATAAAAGCCCGTCAGTTCGAGATCGACAAATCGAGACGAGGCCGATGGAAAACGAGAAATTCTAAGAACGAGTCGATCGAGAATTCAACGATCGTCGCTCGAATGGCGCTCGAGTGTACATGTGATTGAGCAGAACGACGAAGAATCGCGTGAATCTGCGTGTGCGAGACCGCGTGACTGTGTGTGTGCGCGCGCGCCACTGTCCTACGTGTACAAGTGCGTGCCTTCGTGTGTGTCTGCATGCGTGCCTATACATGTGTATATATGAACGTGCGTATGTACGTGCGTGCGTGCGTACGTGCGTGCGTGCGTGCGTGCATGCGTACATGCGTGCGTGCGTGCGTGTGTGTTACTCTACGAGCGCCAGCGCACGTGCACGAAAGAATAAAGAGCGGAGGAGAAAAGGTTTTTGTTTCGAACGAAGACAAAAAACGGTTCACTACCGGAGACTGGTGCGACTTAATCCGTTAAGTAAGTACGTTTTAAGTATCTACGTATGTAAGAAGACATACGTGTGCATGTGCCGCGTAAATGCGTTACGTACGTACGCGCATGCACATTAGGTAATTACGTGCAGACACACGTACACGACTATCCGCGCGTCGACAACACACGAGGTAACGGATCCTCGAGAAGCGTCCTCGCGATGAAATACGATCGATCCTTCGTCTGTATCGAATCAGAAGAAAGATCGATCGCGACGAATCGCAAAGCATCCCGATGGACGCGGCCGGATCGACGAGCGGAGCGAGCAACAATTTCAACGCGAGTCGCATCATTTCGAGGTAGAGCTGTTTTCTCGAATGTCTTTTTTATTGCCACGAACGTTATGTGTGTCCGTTTCATTTTATACCACTTTTTTACCATTTATAGAACTCGTCGGACGAAGCGACTTTTATATTTCCGTCACTTCTATGATCGCGATCCTCCCTCGGAATCGTGTAACTTCCGTGGAATCGTCGCGGCGCGCAACCCTGTACGTGTTCGTGTACGTGGCTCAACGGGGAGTAACTTTTTAGCTCGTACTACTACGTAGCCGCGAAAAAAAAACTGTTATACGTAGAGATCTACTCCCAGAACGTACGATTAGGTCGGACGTAAGAGTTATTCCAATTTTTCGCGAAATTGCAAAACACGAGGTTGGGAGAGGCCAGCCAAGGAGGAGTCCGCAAATTGAACGCGAGCCGCTCCAGGCTGCGGAGTAAGCTTTTTTCCTCCCGTCATTTTAGCGTTGAAACGGAACACGAAAAGAAAAAGAGAAGCGCACCGCGATCAAACGAAATCAAACAGCTTTTTTCTGTTTAGTGGCACGCAGGCGTAGAGAAACGCTTTCGCGAAAACGATTTAAAATACGTCCTCGCTGAAGAATACGGTAGAGAGGACAGAAGGGAAGAGAAGCGAGAGAGCGACGAGAGAATCTCGAGGAAACAGAAAAGAGAAAAGAGTAAAAAAGATCTCCTTTGAATCGTCCTTCTTTTAATGGTTCTTCTTAGTCGCGCGTCACTCTGCAACGAGTTATTCCCAACCGTAACCGTAAACGCAACGTAAACGCTCTTGTTTCCCATTCGAAATACTTGTGACGTTCTATCGAGCAAAACGACAAACGAAATTGTAAGCGAAGAACGGTGTCGCGATGGTTCGTGCGACGCCGTGCATAAAGCACATCCGAGAAAACGAGCAGCGATCGCATTTATCCTCGCGCGTGGATTAGTTTTACCGTCGAACACATGTACACCGCGGCGCGGTCCTTCCGTGGAGAGGCCCTTGGTCTTCCCCGGTAGCTGTTCCGTCGGTACGTTTTTGCCGAGTTAATTAACGCCAATTGTATGCCGTTCTACTTCCGTCTTTTGGATACTCCATGCTGTATGCTCGCATTTTTCCATCCACCATTTCTCCTACTCACTGTGTGCGACCGCGCGCGTTCACGGACACGGACCTTACCACATCCACGAATGCCAGAGTCGCACACACGAACGAGAATCATCTTGATTCCCCAAGTGCATATACGCATACGTACGTACGTACATGTAACACACTTCTGCTTTCCTGTCTCTCCTTTTCATTTCATCCCTCGTCCCTCTTTCTCTCTGTCTCTTCTGTCTCTTCCAACGTGGTTTGCTGGCTGCAGACTGGGTCGTGGAAGCTTGCCATTCAGGATATCGACCAGCTGACACGCCCAACCCGCCCACCACCCTCTATTCTTCTCTCTCCTTCTCACTGTCCATGCCTGCCTCTCTTTCGCTCAAATTCTTTTCCTGTCTTTCGCGTCTGTCTCTCGATCTCTCCGTTTCCTTCTTTTTCCCGAGCGCTCTCCGCCGCTCTTCTCTACAATCGCCAAACAGTCCGTTTGCCAGACGCTCTTGCTCATTGTGCATTTAATAAGGAGCTTCTTGCCTTGGTACTCTGCGAGAATTCTTTATAAAAGTAGGTAATCTTGCTCGAGGATCTCCTTGGTCGCCATCCCCCTCGAATATACGGAAGAAGTGGCCGAGGGAAGTTCGTGTTTGGCCGTCCCGTTCCACCACCCTCCAAAAACCCGTGCAACTTACGAGAGAACGAATGCCCCTTGATTAACCTCGCCATCACCGTCGTTGTTATCGGCGCGTTGCATCGCGCGTTTGCTTGTTATTACGTCGAATGATCGAACGATACACCGTTGAAGGGGCGACGCTCTTTCGATCTGTGTCGATCGGGCGAGAAAACGATAGTCGAAGCGGTGATACGCACCCAAAGAAGATGAAGGCAAAAGGGTCAATCGATTCTGGCAGCGAGGTGGGACGGGACGTAAATTAACATTCTTAACCCTCGTTCGTCTCTTCGTTCTGCACGTATTATGATGATAATTGTAAGTAATATCGACGATACTTCCACGTCCGCCCCAACGGAAGCATTATTACGCAATTTATATATAATTGTACATCTGTTATCTACTTGGAGTCTCTATTATAGCGAAAAAGAAAGGGAAAAGGAACTAGCGTTTTATCGTTGTGATATATTCTACAGTGTCTATATGCATTTATTCATACGTATATCACGTATGCATTCATGCATACCCACGTGTTTGTACGTATGTACGTTATATACGTGTGCCTATTGTTTACGTTGAATCTATGAAGCCGTGTGTGCGCGTGTACACGAGGAACTGGCACGTCCACGAAGGTGACGAGGGTAAGGAGCTCTTCCGTAGCGAGCGAACTGTAATAGGTAGTTAGGCTAAGCTACAAGCGAATTATACCGATAGAACGAAGGAAAAGACCATTCTCGATAAATCGTTTCGTTTTTCTCATCTTTTTCTCCATTTTATTTCTGCCGCCATGAACTACAAATTAGATAATAATCCAAGTGCACGAACAGAACACCGAGGAAACGAAACTGTAATGATACAGAAAAGTCGGTAGACCGATTCGGTGAATCACGGACAGATCGCAATCGTGTACACTCGAACATTTCCTGTCCATTTCTGCGCGAAATGATTACGTGTGCGTGTATATATATATACATATATATATATATATATAAGCTTATTCGATACGTTTCGGCGGAAAGTAAACGCGCGCGAAGGCGGAAACGCAATAGATACGTTCCAAGCGGAAAAAGATAGAGAAATCTCATATAGGATGTAACTCATACCTCGTACGTATATATTCACACACCTAGACACACGCACACACATCTACGTACACAACATATATAAATATATATATAATCTATATTTTCGAAAGTTCATTCGAGGAATGTTTCTCTCACCGTTTAGATCTCGAGCACCCTCGAAACACCAGGTTACGTCGAAAACACGATTGGATAACGATTGGCAAGCGAACAAACGTCGATTTGCGACAAAGTGTCGAAACGATAACGCTTGGAACTTTCTTAACGTTTCTCTTCCCCGACGACGCCACGCGTGAGAAAACAGAGAAAAAACAGTTGAAAAAAGGAGAAAGAAATTCTTAATCCGCGATATAACGTCATTACGAACAAGCTGACGCACGTGTTAAAACGTGCCTTGAAAATCGCGCGCCAGTTCCTCCGAACCGACCACGGTCAATTATTATTATTGCTATGATTATTATTATTACTATTATTATTATTATTATTATTGTTATTATTATTATTATTGTTATTATTATTATTATTATTTATTATTATTGATACTATTATACTAATATATATATATTATATACATAAACGTTTTAAGGATGAAAAATAAGAAATTTACGACGATCTCTGTCCTCTGGCAGGATAAAAGACAAAAGAACAAAAAAAAAAATGAAGAAAAGAAAATGAATAAGAGAAAAGGTGAAGACTCGCGTTACCGACGGTCACCTACGTATATATATAGATATAAATATTACCACGTAATTATATTGCCGAAATGAAACGATATCGTTTAATTACCGGTGAGCAGCATCGACGCGCGCGCAGGCATCTCGGCATTTAAACGAGACGAAACAAATGAAAAAGAAAGGATGAAACCAAAACGTTAAAAAAAAAAAAGAGAAAAATAATGAAAATAGGGAGAAAGAGAAGAAACCTATTAATACTATACAAATCGATCATCTTGTAAATACGAGTTTTATACAGAGCGATTGTATTCGTTAAAGAAAAAAAAAACAAAGAGTACCTACTGCGGAATAATATATACATATTATATATATATACATATATATATACATATTATATATATATAAATATATATACGCAAATGTAGTGCACACGAGAATGTGACTGTTCGCACATATTTAGGTAAATCACTTTTAAAGTATAGGGAGAAAAAAAAAACAGAAGAAGTAGACTGGAGGCACGTCGGGGGACCGAAGTGAGTACGTACATTCGTTCGTTCGTTCGGTAGTGAGTGATTAACTGGAAAAAATGTTGTTAAATTAGTGTGAGAGGAAGGAAGACAAAGAGAAAGAGAGAGAGAAAGAGAGAGAGAGAGAGAGTATTTAAGTATTTCAAATAAAAAAAGAAAAAAGAAAACGTAGCGAATGATTGATACGCGGCGAGCGAGAGTATTTTCCAAAATCGACGAATCGATCGAGAATCGTGCACCAAACAACGTAGACGACCGTACGACCACGATGTTCGAATTAGTTTACGATTTTCACGATTTTTCACGTCTACCCCAGAGAAATTCGTTGAGATATCGAACGAACGTGCAGGATCGAAACGATTCTACCGCTAACGATTCCAAAATAGAACCAAATCAATTACTCGATTTTCTACGATCGTTCGAGCATCCTTGAGCCCTATCACGAAGTTCGGGAAACGCATAATTGCTCAAAACGAAACTCCTCGATCGGCGTACGCTTCGGTGTGCAGAGATTTTCTTTTTGAATCAACGTTGTTTATTCGCGTGTAACGGCAGAACGCAAAGAATCTCGCTCTTGATCTTGTTTCTCATTGTTCGAGGATACTCTACGGAATATGCACACAGAAAGAAGAAAATGTTCCTATCGAGAGCGTAAAGTATTTTCTACGATAGATCGACCAAGTGGAACGAAGGTTTTTTTCGTCGGCACGATTCGATATCGTGGTCGATGGTCGTCCTCGTCGATGCACCGATATCGTAAATGAAGAAGAAATCAAGCCACGGGCGTGCACACGACAAGACCATGTGAGTTCAAATCGCATTGTAACGAAAACTGCCAACTTCATATTGCAATATACGTTTTAGTCAATCGTGGCGATGAATGGGGGGGAAAATAAAAATAATAAACCAGTCGACGAAACAAAGGAATTAGAGAAAAACAAGCACTAAGCGACTAAGGAATTGGAAAATTTGTCTGAACGGGTGTTAAACTCCTCGAGACCTATTTTCGGTTCGACGATCGATCGATAGCAGGAGAATACTCGGAGCAACGTTTCTCCCGTTGTATTTTCGTTGCACCCAGTTCGATTTCACGACGAACGATCCGCGGTTCGTTGCACCGCCGCTTTGCTGTTCGCGTCGACGCACGGGACGAAACGCGCGCAAGCTCAACGATCTCGCGAAACACGACGAACATTTCGATCAACTCGAATATAGCGATGTATCTTCGAACGGATAAACCGTGTTCAACGTGTTTTGTAACCTGTATCCGTTCCCTTAGGTTTCGTAGCCGAACAAAAGAACAAAACAATTTGTATCATCCTGCTCAAAATAAGATTAACACCGCCGGGTTACGAATATATACGATTAGGCGTGTCTGACTATACGTACAAACATACGAATTGATTTGGCAGCCAACCTTTTTGATTTAGGAAAATTACAAAGTAGAGAAAAAGAAAGAAAGTGACGGAGAAGAATTGAATCGAAAGAGATACATACGTTCGGAGTAACTCGTTGCTCAAATCTCGGTTTTTAAGCGAAACACCGATGTTAATGTGAACATTTCGTTTTAACGTTGCTCGTAGCATATTAAAACAGATGGAAAAAAAAAAGAAAAATAAAATAACAAACATGTGAACTTTGATCGATGGATATTAATAAGATGGTTTACGTTGGACTCGAACAACTATCGAATATTTATAATTTCATTTAGCCTCCCGTTGCTTTCATACCATGCTGTGTGTGTTTATTAGCGAACGAGATTCTTGAGACTTTCATGACCTCGCTTTTTTGCAGTTTATATCGTTCGAGGTTCCAGCGGGTGTAAATCATTTTTACGATCTTAATGGATCTGCTTTAACGCCGTCGCGAGTACGACCGAGTTTATTCTCCAGGACAGCTTGCATTCTTTAAGCAAATTAACTTTTTATGATCCAGCGTCACGTATGGCGTGACGTACGTCGAGTTGATAAACGTTTTTCAAACGAAAAATTGTTAATCTATTGATTAAATAATAAAACGAAAGGTCCAGCCAGTTTGATACACTTAACATGGTATACTATATTTTTCATTGAGAAAAATATAAATGGAAAAGTCGAGGATGATATTGAGAAAGTTGTATATACAATGGATTCCAGTATTTCGGTACAAGTTGCACGAAACACCAACGAAACTTCTCGCATTATTTTCCAAGAGGAAACGATTCACACTTTGAAACCTCGAACAATATTAGCAGGCGTCGGGCGTAAATATACGCGAGCGTATTCGGCGAGAACGGTGTATTTCTGTTCTCGGGTTTGATCAACGAGAAAGCATGTCCCGCTTCGTATTACGCAAGTTTGCAATTTCGTTCGCGTAGCTGCCAGAATCTTCCGGGATTTGGCACGTTTCTACGTTCGTAAACCGCTTGAAAACTTCGAAACCCCTTCGAATCGGAGCTCTCCAACCCGCGTTACATACAGCGAAGAAAAATAAACGAGTTGTTCCAAGAGTATACCAAACCGGAGCCGTGCGGAACGTCTTCGATCGGATGGCGAACGACCGCGAATGTAAAAGATGCGGAATTCAACGGCCGAAGATCGGATACAGTGATCGTGCTCATGGACGACCGAAGGAAGAAGAACGAAAGTACGACGAGGTATCGCGCGACGGACTGTCTTGACGAGAGTATCAAATTCTAAAATGTATTTAATAACACACACTAATTGCATTATGTTGTAGAAACGTATTCTACGGTCGTTAACGATAAGAAGAACAATGTAGATACACGCAGTCAACACATTCACATATACATGTACGTACACGATATATAAGCAAAAACCAACACATACACACATAAAGAATAATACTTATATACATGCATACACGCAGTACATAACACGATACAATATACACTTACACACGAAGCATACCCCGTAGGTTGGGTGATTACCATCTCGATGCGATTATACATATATATAATTAATTATAAATATATATATAAATATAAATATATACATATACCAGCACTTGGTAGATATAGGTACACCCATACGTTTACCTATACTACCTTAAGAAAGAAAATTAAATAAAATTAAACAAAAGGAAAACACATCTACGTGGCTGTAACGCGCTGATTCTACGAAAAAAATAAAGAGAGAGAGAGAGAGAGAGAGAGAGAGAGAGAGAGAGCGCGACGAGAGACGAAAAGAGAAGAATCGGCTAGGGAAAGAGAGGAGAGAGAAGAAAAAGGACGCGCGAGAATGGACAGTGTTGCATTTTGCACGACAGGGGCGTATATAGCAGTGCGAACATACATACATACATAACACACAATAGCGTAGACTTAATAGAATCCGTGAGAGTGTGGCTGATTTAATCGGGAGAGCGTGATTCGTCCGTGAAAGAATGTCCGCGTGTACACTATTGCATACGTGGTACGTGCGTGAGTATCTCCGTGGTCTGTATTTTATTGCGGAAGTTCCTGTTCCTCGAGAATTAACGAGAAGACATTTAGACGAAGACGATGATAACGACGATGCAAGTAGTCGAGAGCGGATGACAAAGTCGAGCCGTGAGAGTCACCGAGTTTTTGTAGATCCTTAAAGAACAAAAAAAAAAATAAGAAAAAAATATACCGATTGCGCGGGTGCCTCGATATCTGCCCGATTGTTCGATCTTTTTCCTGCGTTTCGTTCGAGAAGAGTCGAGAATCTCGTTTTGCAACCACGACCACGAAAAACATTTTTGTCCGCATGAGAAACGAAATAGAATCGATTGGCGAATGTGATATACCTATATTTCCTTTTCAGATTAGAGAAACGACGAGAAACGATATAGAGAATATAAAAAAAAAAAAAAAAAAAAAA
>NT_176547.1:79664-105900 GCF_000188095.3 Bombus impatiens | reverse complement strand
AGAGAATATAAAAAAAAAAAAAAAAAAAGAAAGAACGGGCAGATTACGGTACGCCCTTAATATATGATTAGCCGTGCGCCATTAAAGAAATCGTTTTTTGTAATATCCGAATAAAATGCATGGTCGACGACAACGTATATAAATATCAGCTCAATTACCATGATCGTCCCACAGAAAGGCGACTGTCCGCTGAAGAATAACCAATCCCACCCTGTCAACGAATGGCTATTGGAGAACGCGCGTGCATAGACAAAAATTTATCCTCGTAATCACGACTATATAGATTACGCGGTACAAACGAAAATTCTATCGACGTGAAGGCAAATTCTAGGCTATCTTTAACGCTCACCGAATGCCAAATAGAAAATTGTTCGTTATACGAGAGAAACGAGAGCGATTTATATAACCTACCAAAAGACCAAAGAATACACGAAAGGCGAAACTCAACGAAAGCAACGTTCAGTCTTTGATACTTTCCAAACCTAACATCTTTTCGTTACTCGCCTTCCACTATTGCTCTTCTTCTATTTTTGTTTCTTGTTTTTAACGCTATTCTGGTAATATTACGCTTGATCGTCTTTGTTGCGCAACAACATGAGCAAGCGCTAAACCGCGCCCGTCGTGTTACGCGAATCGTGTAAATCGAATTACAATGTCTCTCGAACCATCTCACTCGCGATATTTTCAACGAGCATCTTGACAACTGGAACAACCGAAGCTTTCTCTAGCTTTCTTTGTAACAGGCCAATACCTCGAAACCTATTCCCTCTCCCATTTAGCAATGTCTATCAATTACGAATGAAATTTTATTTGGTTTTCAATATAAATTACCGAGAGACGATATTCAATGGAAAGATAGCCAATCTTCGTTCCATCGTTTTGCAAGAATTCAAGACGCTCTTCTTGCAAAACAGTTAACATTCGTAGTCGAATGAATTTTTGACTGGTAGAATTGAAACGATCCACTATTACATCATAACAATGGTATACCGACACCTTGGGTAATGTAATGAAATTGCGAAAAATTCAAAGTTAATAATCTAAAGGAGGATAATTATCCGTAGAAATTTCCCGAGTTTCTATATTTTGTATCGGATACAAAAATAAAAATGTTAAATATAAGATAAGATATATATGGAATGAAATTTATAGTACGACGTTTGACCACTTTTCCGAGCCTCTCTCCACTTGCGACGTTAAAGGGCTACAAATTTAAATAAATAAATTTTTACTCCGATATGTCGTAAACTGTAACGTCCTACAAACTGAAATTATCAGTTATTGGAAATATCGATTTTGTTCGATAAATATCAAATTAAAGTTATTTTTCAATTAAATAGCGGATATTTCATTCTGCCAGTGGAAGATTAATTTCCGTTCGCAGCGTTTCGTCGTACACCGTGCTTCACCTTCGTCCACTGCAGCAATATTTTCGCGTTCTCATCGATAGCTACGCGTTTCTTCTCATCATTCGTAGTTCACGATCGTGAAACTGACATCCAACGAGCGCGATTCGAGGCGAAACGATTACATTGTAAATAAATCAGATGATATTAAAAAACTCAAAGAGAGAAGGGAAAAAGAGAAAGAGAGAGAGAGAGAGAGAGAGAGGAAAGAGTGAGAGAGATTCATAAATGAGAGAATACGAATGTGAGAGAAAATGTGAGGGAGAAAATGCAGATGCGATAGGGGAAAAAGAGAGAATGTACATATATGAGCGTGTGTATTAATAAGTTATAATACGCAATCGCGTATTAAATGCGTTAGAATCGGAGAATCGCTCGTGCTAACTGCCGAGAAAAGGACATATTAGGGGACGTAAGCGTGCCCTCGCGTTCGTGTGTCGTTTAACTAAAAAAGAATTTAAGAAATATATTATATATATATAGGAAAGATAGAAAAAATGAGATGGTCAAAAGAAAAGATAAAAAAGGAGTAAATAAAACAGAGGCTCTCCTAGTTACTTGCTCATTGAAATAATATTCTAAATAACGTTCGTAACGGAACAAAAGTCTAGATATGCATCAGTATAATGAAAAATAATTTTACGTACGTATAAGTAAGATTCACGCGCGCGCGGCTGCAGTCATGCGCGCGCATACACGCGCCATTTCTTTACTTTTCAAACTATGGGTCTTTCGAACCCAATCTTACCAGTGATCCATATCGATCTCGAAACTTCGCGACTTGTTCCGTGAAATCCGTAGAATATATCGAAAGGTTGTAATATTTTAACGATATTTTCGAGTAATAGCTACTGTTACAAAGGAAAACGAAAAGAGAGATACGATCCTTCCCTCCCTTTATTAATATTTATAAGTTCATGCTTCCTAGCGAAAGAATATTGATATAGTAACGGTGGAACTTCGACTTAATCGAGTAGTAGAAATTGTTAAAAGATTATAAATATCGAAAGTAGACCGTAGAATCACTTTGCAACATTGGTGCTTTTTATATATATATATATAAAATATATAAAAAATATATATATAAAAAATATATATATATATAACGAAAAGAAATAAAACGTTTCTAGATTCCGCACTGAAACATAACCCATACTATTTCCAACGATTAAGCACGGTATACATTTTTTATTCAGTGTAGTAAGTACTCGATAAATCAGAAGGATTTAATTGAGGATTGTATTTATGACGCAATTAATTTCATGAAATTCCATAATTTAAATCCACTACAGATGAAAAAATAGTTTTCATTTTAAAAATATACAGAAAATTATTCATAGAAAGTTTTTAATTGCGTTTGTATAAATATAGGGGAATATCGGGAAAAAGTGTGGTGTCGTGCGCGTGCCTGTTCGCCGCTGTGCGTTCACGAAGGATCACGATTTCTATATATTCAGATCGATCGCTGTAAGCCGTACAATTTACAGTGAACATGTACGGCCTGTGAACAATTACAAGCTTGTAGCGAAAAAAGAAACAAACAAAAATATATATACCAACAGAAAAAGAAAAGAGATGCACTCGAAATCACTTGGAGCATAACCATCTTTAAATGACGGCGAACATAACATACATTGTTACGTAAACGAGTATAACGGAAGAAAAAAAATCGTATCGTTGCATGACCGATATACCTAAATGAAACTATTACTACGTGATACGACGTTATTATGTAAAAGTTTTTATTGCGTGAGTAAAATTATGTTATGGATGAAAATGTGTACCTTGTAAATAATAAATCTCGTCCTCTTCTTCGTGCATCGAACACACTACCGACCAAACAATGTCCTTTCACGCACGTTTCGATCAGAATTCGACGATGATCGCCTTTCTTACATCCTCAACGATCACTCGCAATATCTATAAGAAAACTTTTAACTATCAATTCTATTCGCTCGCTGATCGGTTAGAGCACATCTTTGTGTAAAAGAACTTAATTATTTAAGGAAAAAGATAGAAAAATTAAACGCATGATTTGAACCCGTTATACGTCATTTGCAACTGACATCGTAAAGCTTATCCTTCGTAGTCACGTGATCGTAAAATCTTGTACCTAACGAAGGTATCTACGTTACATAGGAAATAAGTATTTATTCCTACCGATAGATGGCAAACTGATTTGAGGCCGATAAAATCGTCACATCGGAAACGCCTGTTATTAAAATTTTATTTCATTTTCTTTCGTCAATAAAGCATATTTTATCTCTAAATACATATGTTTTTTATTTATTGAACTTCTTTTCAAGAATTTCAAATAGATAAACATTTTTAATGCTTTAGATTTTTCCAGAAGCTGTGTCCCTCCTAATCAATACTTCCGCAAACTATATTTTAGGAATGTGTAAATGCTATCACATAAAGTTAAATTGTTAAATTGAATAAATGTTGTACGTAAAGTATGTATATATAAGTCTTTGTAACATAAAGATGGTACACAAACTACAGAAATATACGTATATATTCATATTTAATACATATGTATGCTATACACCTACATATCTTGAACAAACTGGAACTCGAATCGAATGTGAATTTCAAATCGATTGTTTGAAGAATGTTTAAGTAACCATTCTGTTAATGCGTGTCTTACAGCATTGAAACTACGTGAATACTGTTTTAAGTTCGAAAATACGGAGTTAAAGCTTACCTTTAGTAAGCTAAACCTAACCTTTTTCAACTTTTTCTGCAACATTCTCTAAACAAAAGTACGTGAACTGCAGTTATGTTAACTTTTTCACCTACATAATCGTTTACTATCATCTTACAGATGAAAGACACAGATACTACAGCCTCGCTTTTGTTCATTTTATGTTGCTTTCATAAAATAAAATTAAGGTTAAGGACATTCATTTGAACGTTCTTGTACTTTGTATTCATTATCTCGACACATATACAATTTTATTATTTATATGGTGTCGACAATGGAAATATAATATTCAGGACACTAAGATATACGTTACGTTGCTGCGGTTTAGTATTTTTCGCTCTATTGTCATTTCTAGTAAAATCTAATAAAAATTTTCTAGTATTCGTACTATGTTTACCTTTCATTGTAATGTGATATTTTCCTTGATCTACGGAATATTTTAAACATGAGACTTTACTAATCGCACAGAATAAGTTCTATTATAATTGTCTTTACAAAACTAGTGCAAGAATAAAAGCGAGATACATTGCTGTCACGCGAATACCGTTTCTGATACGGTTCTGCGAACAGAAATCATTGATCGTGCTGTGCCTAACAACCTTATGTTCACCTTCTTAACTTATAAAAACAGACCATTGTTTCAACAAGATATATCGTAATACTCTACTTAGGATAATAAAAATATTCATTTATGTTCGTTTTAAAGCATATAATAAAGTCATTCACTTTGTTTTCGAATAAAATTATTGATAAATAATTTTAGACATTCTAGAATAATTTGTTTATAATATATTGCAATATTTTGAAAACAATTAGCAGTTTAAGAGAAAGAAATATCAACTAATTAATAACTAACAATTGTGCCAAAACAATAACAAAATAAGACAAAACTACAATTCATATTAAAAGTTTGGACGAACCTTGCTTATGTAAAATGACCAGACTTTTATAAAAATAATATTGTATATACAATACAAAATGGTAAAGAAACCATACAACACAGTTATGTAAAATAATTACTATGATTGCAGTATTGAATATCAGTGTCGTAATTTTAGCTTTTTATGATAATTGTTAAGACTATTTTTACACGAGATAAATATCTATGTGTTTCAACGAGTACTTTATGAAAAATACAATTCAGAGTTTTAAAAAAAAAATGATATCAGACATAATAAAAAAATATCATAAACATGAAAAAATGTTACGTACACAACATCAAGCAGCGTTAGACTCGTGTTTAATGTATATATGTATACAGGCGTTATTGTGCAAAATTTTGATATTTGTCGCATGAGCCTCCCTCAATTTCCAGCACCGAGGTATCGCGATGTTTCTAGACATGTGTATCCATGTCGTCATTTCCACTACTACGTAACTGCGTTCAAAAGGGATTACTCTTGTTATAATCTTCACCAGAACCATTCTTAATATTATATGCTAAATACATTTAAAATTAATATTATGGATTTTAAAATCGTTTCCTCAAAAATATTCTGCGAAAAATTGTCCGTAAATATTGATTATAACAGCTTACATGATAGAATGTTCTAGAAAACGGGCGAGCTTCCGGCAGGTGCCTTCTAGAATTTTCAAAGCTCGATAAAAGCGGCCGCTGCGCGCTAGTATTGAATACTCCGAAAAGTGACGGCGTGCGTAGCGGATCTCCGAGAGTGATATAAAGCGATATTTCCTTTGCGATTATATTCGTACGATATAATCACAACGTTAGTGTGAAACAAGTTATTCCTGATTAATTTCTGTGTGTCGATATTTGATTATACGTAACCAAATACAGTGAGAAAAGATGCCAGAAGACGTCACCATGGTCGGTGCCGGCGAGGTTGAAACCTTCGCCTTTCAGGCTGAAATTGCACAATTGATGAGCTTAATTATTAACACCTTCTACTCAAACAAAGAAATTTTCATTCGAGAATTGATTTCGAACGCATCTGATGTGAGTAAAATTTATTTTAATATCGTATTACATCACTGAAGTTCTTCGCGTTAAATAACTAGAATCCTTTGGATTAAATAATTTTAACCAAATTTTAGAGTTTAAAATGTTAAAACTACAAATTTTATATCGTTTTGTAAAAATTTCTAAATAATTTGTTATTTTTTCTATGCAGGCATTGGACAAAATCCGTTATGAATCTCTCACAGATCCATCCAAATTGGACACATGCAAAGAGCTATTTATCAAAATCGTTCCCAATAAAAATGAACGTACCTTGACTATCCTTGATTCGTAAGTATTAGTTTTCATCGTATAAATTTTTTTCACATATTGAAATTTGAATTCATTTCATTTATTCTATCAATCATGTATTTTCTTAATTTATTAAAAAGATATGAATTATTTTAACTACTTGATGTAAAATCAGTACAAAAGATATAAACCTGCATAAATCTAATTTATGTTAAACACAGAAAATGAATAAAGACGTTTTCTTTCTTACAGTGGTATTGGTATGACTAAAGCTGATTTAGTCAACAACTTGGGTACCATTGCTAGGTCTGGTACAAAGGCATTTATGGAAGCTCTTCAAGCTGGTGCAGATATTTCTATGATTGGTCAGTTTGGTGTGGGTTTCTACTCTGCTTACCTTGTAGCGGATAAAGTTATTGTCATCTCAAAACATAATGATGATGAACAATATGTTTGGGAGTCCTCCGCGGGTGGTTCCTTCACAGTCCGCCCTGATAGTGGAGAGCCAATTGGAAGAGGTACCAAAATTATCTTGCACATCAAAGAAGATCAAACTGAATACTTGGAGGAATCCAAAATCAAAGAAATTGTTAAGAAACATTCTCAATTTATTGGCTACCCGATTAAACTTGTTGTTGAGAAAGAAAGAGACAAAGAACTAAGCGAAGATGAAGAAGAAGAGGAAGAAGAGAAGAAAGAAGGAGAAGCTGAAGATACCAGCAAGCCTAAAATTGAAGAAGTTGGAGAAGATGAAGATGAGGATAAACCTAAAGATGAAAAGAAGAAGAAAAAGAAGACCATTAAGGAAAAGTACACCGAAGATGAGGAACTGAACAAGACAAAACCAATCTGGACAAGAAATCCAGATGACATCTCACAAGAAGAGTACGGCGAATTTTATAAAAGTTTAACCAATGATTGGGAAGATCATTTGGCTGTCAAACACTTCTCGGTAGAAGGTCAATTGGAATTCCGGGCGTTGCTCTTCATTCCACGACGTGCACCGTTTGACCTTTTCGAAAATAAGAAGAGAAAGAATAACATCAAATTGTATGTACGTAGAGTTTTTATTATGGACAACTGCGAAGATCTTATCCCAGAATACCTTAACTTCATCAAAGGTGTTGTGGACAGTGAAGATCTTCCATTGAATATTTCCCGTGAGATGTTACAACAAAACAAAATCCTCAAAGTCATCAGGAAGAATCTTGTCAAAAAATGTCTAGAACTTTTCGAAGAACTGTCTGAAGATAAGGAGAGCTACAAAAAATGCTATGAACAATTTAGTAAGAATATAAAATTGGGTATCCACGAAGATAGTCAGAATAGGAAGAAACTATCAGAATTGCTTAGATATCACACATCTGCATCTGGAGATGAAATGTGCTCGTTGAAGGACTATGTTGGAAGAATGAAGGAAAATCAGAAACACATCTATTATATCACTGGTGAAAGCAGGGAGCAAGTAGCCAATAGTTCGTTTGTAGAAAGAGTTAAGAAGCGTGGTTTTGAAGTAGTGTACATGACAGAACCCATTGATGAATATGTTGTCCAACAACTGAAAGAGTTTGATGGCAAACAATTGGTATCTGTAACGAAAGAAGGCTTGGAACTTCCAGAGGATGAGGAAGAAAAGAAGAAGCGCGAAGAAGATAAAGCTAAATTCGAGAATCTCTGCAAAGTTATGAAAGACATCTTAGACAAGAAAGTAGAAAAAGTTGTAGTATCCAACAGGTTAGTCGATTCTCCATGCTGTATCGTTACGTCACAGTATGGATGGACTGCCAATATGGAAAGAATTATGAAAGCTCAAGCCCTCCGAGATGCATCCACTATGGGATATATGGCTGCCAAGAAGCATTTAGAAATCAATCCAGATCATCCAATCATGGAAAATTTGAGGCAGAAGGCTGAGGCAGACAAGCATGACAAATCTGTAAAAGATTTGGTCATGCTTCTGTTCGAGACAGCACTTCTCTCTTCCGGTTTTGCTCTCGAAGACCCGCAAGTACATGCATCCAGAATATACAGGATGATCAAACTTGGTCTTGGTTTTGATGATGATGATACACCAAACGTAGAGGATGAGAAGATGGACACAGAAGTTCCTCCATTGGAAGATGACACAGAAGAAGCATCTAGAATGGAAGAAGTAGATTAAGACTTTTACTGTTTAAAATTACTTAACTAAATCCAAAGACTTCTAGGATGTAGAAAGACTGTTACAAATTAATTTTACTTAAGTGTTGAAATTTTTTTTTTGTCTTTCTATATGTAACAGAATGAAGTGTCATGCCTAATTAAGTATCGCATAGTGCTAATTAATATCTCTATTTATTTGGGAAATATGGCAAAGTAGATGTTCCCTGCATTCCGCCAATAGCGCTCTTCAAATCAAGCCTGGCACTTGATTCTGTCCTCAAATTCTTTTTTATGATGTCATTTTCATGCGTCAGCATTATCATTTTATTTTTTTTGCACTGTACATCATTACGATTTCATTTCGCACTTTCA
Source organism: Bombus impatiens (assembly GCF_000188095.3). Classification (NCBI taxonomy): domain Eukaryota; kingdom Metazoa; phylum Arthropoda; class Insecta; order Hymenoptera; family Apidae; genus Bombus; species Bombus impatiens. The sequence goes on along the minus strand of NT_176547.1, from coordinate 97,061 downwards.
TCATTCCATATTGAAATCGTCATGTAGTCTGATAAAAGATTAAAACCGTTATAAACAATTTTGTGTGTAATAAAACAACCTTACACATTAAAGTAACCAGTGTATTTTCTAAATTCCCATAATTTTATTTTAATTAAAAAATTTTGAGCACAAATTGCAAAATTCCTCAACTTTAAATAAATGGTTATATATATTTATTAAATTCCTTTACTTCCTAATAGAAATCAACTTTTAATTTACCAGTAAAATTGAGAATAATGCGATGAAAATCTTTTTTCGTGTTAAAATTTATAAGGATAAATATACATATTTTGAAATATGACGTCACAATGCGTCGACCATGCTTATCGATTATAAGTGCATTCACCGCACATGGTGAATGGATTCATCGACCGCCTATAAATATACATAACTTTTTTAATGCAATAGGTTATAATAAATACAATAGATTAATCTAAACAATATTAAAGAGAAAAAATTGTATTCAAATTCATCTTGAACAATAAAATCGTATAAATAATAAATAATTATATATGTACTTGTTCACAGGTTAATTATAAATCTTATAATATTGATACTTTTTTCTACCGATTGAATTATCGGTGTAGGTTGACCGATAGAGCGCGACACTGGAGATTGTCGAAGTGTTGCGTGTTGCCACATCACCACCAAATCAAACGTCTTGGACGATGTTTCTGTGTAGATTGCGCTCGTGCCGACTCCATCACAATACGTGGAAAGCGTGAGTTTCTCGACTCCGATTCAACATGTCAAATTTTTCTTGAATTTCTAACGAATATTCACAAGAAAAGCAAAAACCAACGCGTAGATAGCCTTTTGTTTACCGAATAGCTTTTCCGGCTTGGCGTAGACTGAGAAATTATAAATTTTTTCGTGGTGCATAACGTGGTAAACGAACGACACGATGAGCGCACCCCAGGGGCAAGTGAAATCAAGAAACGGAGTAGTAAAACAGGTAAAGTATTAAAAATCCTACGGCATTCTGTTCGCTAAAGAATTTCTTACTCAAATGTAAATACGATTTATGTGATTACTGTCATGTATAACCTCATATTTTGACATGTATGTGGTCGTGTACGATATTGTTGGTGCAAATAATCAGTACCGACAACATATGGTCGTTGCATGGAAGGAATTTCATTTTATTTGCTATTTCCTTTTAATAGCAGATTATTAATTGTTGTTTGAACGTCTGACATGCCGTTAAAACATTATATACTTGTTAAAGAAATACCTTTTACTTGTTTATTATGTATTTTGTTTTATACTACTGTAAACCGAACAATCTACAGTAGAGCCTACTTTTAATCTCTTAGACTTCTATGAAAAATATAATATTATATTATAATATATTACCATTATACATACTGGTACACTGAAAATTAAAAATAGGTCTAATTATATATTTTCAATGTGAAATTTTATATTTGAAGGTTATTTCGGGGGATACCATTGTTATTCGTGGCCAGCCTATGGGTGGCCCTCCTCCAGAAGTTACTATTACTCTTTGTAATATTACTGCTCCAAAATTAGAACGGTGGAAAGGAAATGATAGGTATATTTAATCTTTCATTTTATTTTGTCTACTTTGATTAGTTTGTTAAGTTATTTGCTAATATATATATTAAAAAGTCTTTTTTGCTTTCAGTATGGATGAAAGTAAAGATGAACCATATGCTTGGGAAGCTAGAGAATTTTTACGTAAGAAACTCATTGGTCAAGATGTATCTTTTGTTACAGAAAAATCAATTAATACAAACAGAACATATGGTACTGTGTGGTTAGGAAAAGGTACATTTTACACAAATTCTTTTATTATTTATGTATTATATAAAATTGATTAAAGAATGGTTTATTTAACTTTCTAAAAATAATAGATAGAAATGGAGAGAATGTAATTGAAACATTAGTATCTGAGGGTTTGGTAACTGTAAAAAAAGATACCAGAAATCCCAGTCCTGAACAAACCCGATTAATTGAACTAGAAAATACAGCTAAAGCAGCAAAGAAAGGAAAATGGTCGGAGTCACCAAGTTCTGAACATATACGCGATGTAAAATGGACTGCTGATGATCCTCGCAAATTGGTTGAAAAATTTGGAAAGAAGCCAGTAAAAGCTATTATTGAATTTGTGTTTGACGGATCTACAGTGAAAGCACTTTTATTACCTGATTTTTACAACATAGTATTAATGATATCGGGTGTCCGTTGCCCTGGGTGGCCAAATGGAAGACGCGAAAATTCAGTAGGTGATCCATACGCAGATGAAGCAAGATATTTTGTAGAATCCCGCCTTCTACATAGAGATGTTGAAATAGTACTTGAATCTGTTAATAATAACAATTTCATTGGCAGCATTCTTCATCCAAAGGGTTGGTAGTTCAGAACAAATTATGCAAATCATGTCTTTTATGATTACATATTTGAATAAGCAATCATAAACTTTTTTATATCCAACAGGTAATATTGCCGAAATTTTATTGAGTGAAGGTTTCGCTAAATGTCAGGATTGGTCAATTAACAATAGCAGAGCTGGTGCAGAGAAACTTTATCTTGCAGAAAAAGCTGCAAAAGAAGCACGTTTACGTTTATGGAAAGATTACAAACCATCAGGTCCACAAATAGAATTTACCGGTACTATTGTCGAAATTGTCAATGCAGATGCACTTATAATTAGGACACAAAATGGAGAAAACAAAAAAGTGTTTTTGAGCAGTATTCGACCACCGTCCAGAGAAAAAAAATCTAATGAGGAGCCAAATAATGCAACTAAAAAAGATTTCAAACCTCTTTATGATATTCCATGGATGTTAGAAGCACGTGAATTTTTACGTGAGAAATTTATTAGGAAAAACGTAAAAATCGTGGTTGACTATACTCAACCTGCTAGAGACAATTTCCCAGAAAAATTATGTTGCACTGTTACTTGCGGTAAAACGTATGTTATAACAAAACTTAACTGTTTTTCATTTATCTTCATTAAAATGTTTTATATAACATAAATATTGGTTTAGGAATATTGCTGAGGCTTTAGTTGCACGAGGTCTGGCAAGAGTTATCAAGTACAGGCAAAATGACGATCAACGTTCTTCTCACTACAACTTGTTACAAGTTGCAGAAAGCAAGGCAGAAAAATCTCAACATGGTTTACACGCAAAGAAGGATATTCCTGTACATAGATTAGTAGACCTTTCTAATGATCCACCAAAGGCAAAGGCATTTTTAACATCGCTTAAACGAGCGCAGGGCATTAAAGCTGTAGTTGAATTTGTTACGAGTGGTTCGCGTCTAAAATTATTTTTGCCAAAAGAAGATCAACTCATTACGTTTGTTTTGGCTGGTATAAGAACTCCACGATGTCAAAGATCATTGCCAGGTGGTGGTATTGTTAAAGCAGATGAATATGGTGAGAAATCATTAGCCTTTACTAGAGAACATTGCTTCCAAAGGGATGTAGAAATAAAAATTGAAAGTACAGAAACTAAAGGAAGTGGATTTATTGGATGGTTAACTGTAAATGATATCAATATGTCTGTTACTCTTGTTGAAGAAGGTCTCGCAGAAGTAGTTACTTTCCCCGATTTCGGAGAGTTAACAAGAACGCTTAAAGCTGCAGAAGAACGTGCCAAAGCAAAGAAATTAAATGTATGTAGATTCAAATGTTACTTAAACGTTAATTAATAACTGTAATAATTGTAATAATCTGAAAAAATAATCTTTTGTGTATTACAGATGTGGAAGAACTATGTAGAAGTGCAAGTTGAAAATGAAAAGAACGAAAGCGATAAAGAAATTGTTGAAAGAAAAATTGACTATCAAGAAGTAGTACTTTCTGAAGTTACCGAAGATCTTCATTTTTATTCGCAAAGTGTTGATCAACGTAGTATGTTGGAAAATTTACTTTTGCAATTGCGTCAAGAATTAGCATCCAATCCACCACTTCCGGGTGCTTATAAGCCCATTAGAGGTGAATTAGCAGTTGCCAAATTTACTGGCGATGATGAGTGGTATCGCGTTAAAATAGAGAAGGTTTTTGGTACAAATGTCAGTGTATTTTATGTCGATTATGGTAACAGAGAAGTAATTAATGTCACAAGAGTTGCGGATTTACCGTCAAGATTTGCTAATGATAAACCCTATGCTCACGAACATGTTCTCGCATGTGTTGCACTTCCAAACGACGTAAGTATTTTTATAAAGAAATACGATTTAATTAATAAATGTTTTATTTTCAAAATTAAAAATGGATTTGTTGTAATTTTCTATTTATAACTATTCATAGAATGATGACAAAAAAGCGGCAGTTGAAATATTTAAGGAAGATGTCATGGATAAAATTTTATTATTGAATACAGAATTTAAGCTAAATAATATTACTGCTGTAACTTTAGTTAATTCTTCTACTAATGATGATATTGCGAAAGGACTTATTTCTGATGGGTTATTACTCGTTCAGAACCAACGCGATAGAAGACTTACTAAATTGGTAAATTAATATTTACGTACTTTTATATTTACATATGTATATCAGTACTTTACAGTAGATGCATGAAATAATTTTTATGTATTAATTCGCTGTAGATTGAAGAATATAAGAAAGCAGAAGAAGATGCAAAGCATAATCGACGTAATATTTGGAGATACGGTGACATACGAGCAGACGACGAGAAAGAATTTGGATTGTAAAAAACTAAATGCTCAAGGAAGGACTGGTTAAAAAGTGATCAATACAGGGAAAAAGACATGTTACGAACTGCATAATAATTATGTAAGAAACCATTACATAGATTAACGAAAAATAATAAATGTCCATATGAGAGTTATATGTTGCATTGATTATGATGCAGTTATACTCCATTGCATAAAAATATGAATTGTACATAACAATTTCATTAATTCTTGTAATTTTTAAACGAAACAGTGACATAATATATTGCATAATATATTGTCATCAATCATTGTTTGTATTTCAATGTAAAGTTCTGTCAAGAATTTCATGGTTAACTGTTTTAAAATTTTCACAATTTATGTGCAATTTATTTTTAATCATGTGCATTATAATTGTGAAAAATCATTTCTTTTCCTTTCTACAAATTTACATTACATTTAAAGTCATATGAAAATGGTATGAATGAATATAAAATCCATAATTGTATATTTTGTCAAACATACTCATTTAAGTATGTAAGAATTTATATTAAGAAAGTATATTATATTTTGATTAAAAATAGATCATTGGTCAAATAATTTCACTATTATACGTAATATATTACGTGTATATACAAAAATTTTCACCTGGTAATATGAGAAGATAGACCATTATCTTATATCTACTTTGTTTCATAATTATATTTTTACTTTTCTTGAAATTGAAATCAGAATTACTTTCCTTAATTTTTCATAGATTTGTTTTTTTACATTAAAAACATTAAAAACAAAATATTTGTTAAATAATTCGTTCATTCTTCTATTTGCCTGATATAATAACAAACTATTCTCATTATTTTTTTCATTAATAGAATGAATTATTTTGGATACAAAATTAAAAGAATTATTTCTTTTCATGAATATTGATGCAATTTACATATGAATATACGATTTGAAATAATATTTCGTAAATAAAAAGTTAAATTACTTTGAGGATAAGTTTCTGAAAAATGAAAGAAACATTGAAAAAACTTTTCAATAAATTTTGTATGAATATTCAGGTTAAAAGATTATGTAATCATCGTATCCTTAATAATTTCAAATACAGAGTTGTGCCCATATTTTATAACCGAACATTTATAAATTTATTGGTGCGAACAAGCTTGATTTAATGTTTGAACATTGCAATAATTAATATAAATATATCATTGAAATACATGGTCAGGCAAGGAAGAGAGCAATATATACTATATACGTATATTTACAGTATAAAATTTAAAAGTGAAAAATTAAGAACCTTTTAAATATGAATGTAATATCAGTTATATAATTTAAAGATTTGACTGATTTGTAATTATTTTATAGTGACTCATGTTACACATATGTGTACTGCAAATAAACTATGAAACTTTTTTATTTATATTGCTATTATTTTTTACATTAATAATAATTTTCTGATTTCAGTATCTTTATTCTTTAAATGCATTTTTTATTTTAATTTAATGCGGTTACACAAATAATTTCTATGTTTAAATAAAATTTTGTATTTAATACTTTATATAAACTGTATTACTTTTAAATGTTCTGCTGTTTTATTATAAAGAGGTATACAAATACTATAAAGAGCAGTTATATAACTACAAATAATTTGTAGGAATATAAATATGAACAATATAGAGGATTAACTATATGGAATGAAAGTGAGATAAACTAAATACACCAGTCTAAAAATCTATTTTTATGTATAGAAACGCAAAAGTAGTATATGAGGTGAAACAATTTAAATCATAGTCATATTAATAAGTTATACATTTTTTTTTAACTTTGTTGTATGTTTTAACACTACACTATCCCAAGAGCAAGAATATAAATGGCGATCAAACCATGTAAGACCACGTACGAAGTCAGTGTGACGATTATCTTCGTATATTAATGAAAGTTGATTGTTTGCATCAAGCACTTCTACAAAAGCATCATCACAGCATACTGCTAACTCTTCCACGCTGTTATGTAATAATATTATGTAATTTATTATACTGATAAAATCTGTAATTTGTCAGCTTATATTACCTTTCTGAATCTGGATTAAATACGAGTCTATGTACTGGTCTAGAAGATGGAATTGATTTTGATAATAGTTTTAGACCTCCCCTTCTGATATCAACTATTACAACCTGTCCACCATCAGTACCAATGGCTACAATATTTGGTTTATTGGGGTTCCAACATATTGCCCTTAAACCAACATTTTTTTTCAGAATACCTAACAAATAAAAGATTAGATTTAAATAACATTTCTGACAACACTAAATGTTATATATAAGTATCTGTGTTATTATATGTATATGAATACATGCTTTGGGCTGGTCTTGTTAGTCTTATATCCCACATTAATGCTTCACAATCATACGATGTTGACACAAATTCTGTGTTACTTCCAGGTCTAACATCAACACAAGTGATTAAATCTGTATGAGCAAAGCTAAATGAATATGTCGCTATTAACTCCGATATGTCCCATATTTTTATACTGAAAAATAGTTATAATTCTTTATTATAAACATTTAAAATCCTTTTTAATATAAAAAACTTAGATTAGTTTTACCAATAATCCATTCCTCCTGAAACTACATGACCCTTATCAGCAAATGCAGACAAAGTTAATAGAGAATCATCATGTAAAGTAGCATGTCCTGCACATTGCAATTCTTTTGAATCATCAGACTTTGTAGATAGATCAAAAACTTGCAAAGTTCCACTATCTTGGCCAATTACAAATTTATCGTGTTGTAAGAAAACACCATCGCAAACACCACTGTCTGTTTTTGCATGGAGGAAGGCTTTATCCCTATCAAACTCTTTAATATCATTGTAATACCAGACAGCACCATTCCAATAGCGATCTGTCAGGTTACTTGCTCCAAGAATAGCACTTTTTTCTGCAAAATAAAAAAATGTTCATGTATTAAATAATATTTGTATAACAAACATAAATCTATTTACAAATAAATATACAATCTTTGTAAAGACTTCCACATAAAAAATTTAAATTATATTACCATTATATATATTGATAAACTGCAAGTGTTTATTAGAAACAAGTGGTCTATCTGTTATTGTCATGTTTCTATAAACATCGGTATTTAAATTGGGCGGTGTTAAAGAGTCCATAATAAATTAATTTTCAAAATTAATAATGCTAACAATGCCGAATTTAATTGATATACTGTAACATAAATTATAGCAAATAGTTATTTGTATCCGACTGTGAAAACTATACTATAAATCATTGCAGATCACATATACAAATTAAATAGCGCGTAAAAGACGTAGAATATTTATTAACCTGTATACTTTTATATTATAGGTCCTTGTATGCGATCAACTGCGGTCGTAATACATGTGAAAAGGTGTGGGCACGCAATGAGGGAAATGTGACGAATATAAAGTCAAAAATATTTACGTAGCTTGAGGATAGCTTGAGGATGTATTTCGCGCATGCGTGATACGTACATGTACATACTACTTACATTTTGTCAATGCTCAGATTGTATCGTGTTTACACCTCGCCCGTTAGAAAGTGATTTTTTATTGCAAAATACGAAGAAATGGTATTTTATTGTGTAATTTCTGGTTGCAAAACTAACCGCCCGGGTGGTTTAAAGTTGCCGCTTTTTTCGGTACCGAAAGATATCGTACGTAGACAAAATTGGGAAACTGCACTTGGTATAAAAAATTTGGAGTCTTCGAAGCATCGTGTATGTGAAAAACATTTTCCTCCAGAGAATGTGATACGATGTACAGAACACAGGGATGCGTCTGGGAATTTAATTGCTAAGGTATGTACAAATTAAATTTATTCTCATTCTTAAAGTAAAGTCATATTCAAAATATTTTTTAATTGTTTTTGTTCTAGGTACCACTTCGAACTTTTCGACTTTCTGAAAATGCAATTCCATCTCTTTCTCCGAATGGTAATATGGATGAAAAGGAAAGTATTGAAGAACTTGATAATCCTGTTAATGAAAACATATCTGAGAATGTTCTGAATGATACTATAAATCAGATTTTTGATAGTACAATTCATGACCATGGTTACACACACAATATAGTTGCAATGGATATAAAAGAAGTAATGATCGATTCATCTGAAGAAAGAAATATTCAGTGCGCAGATCAAGAAGAAGAAAATATTCAGTGCGCAGATCAAGAAGAAGAAGAAGAAAATATGTTCACGCAGTTATGTGAAAATATTAATTTCTTTCAACTACCAAAAGATTGGACTGTACATATTCCTTCTAATAAAAATAGCGTAGCTTTTTTAGAAGTTGAAATCAATTTAACCAATGATAATTATAATGCTTGTCTAGTAAAAAGAAGTATTATAATAAAAGATAATATGGATATTGTATATATAGCATTGGAAAAAACTATATCTTCAGAAAAACTTAATCTTCCAAATAAATTTCACAATTTTGAAGAATTGAGGATAATACTAAATCATTTTTCTAATATGTTATTTTGTTCTGGGATAGCTGATATTGATGGTGTAAACCTAGTAAAAAATACAATTGGATATACTGATTGTCATGATAAATTAAGGCATAAAAAGTGTCATATATTGACTTTATTTGAAAAATGTGAAATGTGTGAAAAAGTGAGGAGAACTGTTAGACAAAAAAGACGCCGTATGTCCAAAAGAAATATGGGTGAGGAAATTAATGATTTTGCAAACATAGATGCTTTACATATCTGGAAGAAGAAGTTTGACGCACAAAGAAGTGCGCTTTTCCGTGCAAAAAAAACAATTAGAACACTTCAAGCTCGTATTAATGAAATGAAGGTAGATTTAAGTAATATAGATATGCAAACTGTACTTAAAAAATGCAGAGATCACCAAATTCCAGATATACAGATGACGTTAATTGAACAAATTATAGCATCTGCAAAGTTGAAAAGTGTAAAAGGTCAACGATATAGTGGAGATTGGATGATGCTATGCACTTTGATGTACATTCGTTCTCCTGAAGGATATGGACATTTACAAAAGTTGAATATATTGCCTTTGCCCTGTGCAAGAACTGTTCGTCGATGTTTATCTCTTGTAGAAACAAAATGTGGTCTAGATAATAAGTTTTTTGAATAAAAGTCTATATGTTCGTTATAGAAAAAATTTAATTATTTAAGAATTCCACCTTTAATTCATCTGTTATTTTATCTGGTTATGACAATAATCTCTTGCAACATAAAGTTTCTTGTTTATATTTTGTTACTATTATTAAATTTATAATTTTTTATCTTTTTAACTTAAACTTTTAACTTAAAAGATGACATTTTATTTTACAGCTTTTATTGCCTAGATTTATTATAATTATTTTAATAATAAAAACTGAATAAAAAAAAGTATCTACAAATTTTATAGTTAATTTTAATTACTCAAAATAAATCACAATTTTTTTGCGCGAATATGAAATGCTTCCTCAAGCTGACGCCATATGGAATTTTTGACTTCACTCATACGCTTTGGTCTATGTCACTCTATGCTTTCGGTATACGACCTGTCATACGAATGTGTTTGCGGTATCACTTGTTTCAGGATGCATAAAATCATTATCGCTTTCGTATCATTTCCAATATTACCGATTCAGCATAGAACAAGATTATGACACTAGCAGTGGTCAAAATTAAAACTAAGTATGACTATGAAATTAGAATATGCTTTATATCGTTTGAGATACATGTAGCTGTATTTTGTGCATGTATTTTGAAAATGTTTGGAAATGTATACGAATATGATTAATTCTTAGTGAGTTATACAAAGGTATATACGATTAGTAAGTACTAGCGATACTTCAAATTAATAATATGCAAATTTGTAAATATAAAAAATCTGCATATTCTAATAATTATTATTTACTAGAAATAAAAGATTCATCTCTACATAAATAAAAAAGGCAAACATGAGTGTTATCTTAAGATTATCTTAGTTTCAAAGACGAGGATAAATTACTTATACATTAAATCACCTAGTAATATTCTTTAAATACAATAACTGATAATAATAGAGATTTATCATTTTGTTTGATGTAATAAAGATCGGCATCAATTAAACAGAATCGGATTGATCCCGGTAATTAGGAAATAGTTCCTACCGACGATGCTCTGGAATTCTGTTTATGTAGCGCGTCTTTTCGGTATTCCGAGTTTCGGGATGTGCAGAAGTAGCGAATATGATTACCGCGGTAACGTCTGTCCGTGACGTAACGGCTATACTCTTGATAATTTCCGTCGTGACGCATGCGTATTCGATTCGGAGCAAAAATCAGAATTAGTCCAACGGAATCCCGGAAAGTAGCGAGAGTGTGAGACACGGCGGTGCCGCTGTATAAAATCATAAGGAGCGTTGATTAACCTGTCAAGACGTGGTATCGTATCGTTATTTACGCGGTCAAAGGTGTTGCGGGTAATCGTTCGTAGGATTCGGTCGGCTTCCAGACAGGATGGGGAAGCCTGAGCAAATTTTAATTATCGAACCGCGAAATGAACTGCGATTCAAGGGTACGCTTTAAACGACGACTCATTCACTTATATTCGGATTTTACTTGCACATTTCCTCCTTACTTTCACTCCTTCGCCGAGTTTTGTTCGATCCATGACTGGCAGGCGCTTTGTTGGTTAGTTAACACGAGCTGCACACGGTGCGCTACGTTGTCAAGATGACGTAAGGTTGACTCCACTAGCCAATTTTATTGTATTTTCATTTATAACCAAATAGGATTACGTACGACGACCCAGCAAAAATCATCAGCCTTTTCAGTTGTACCTAACCCCATTCGTCGTACGTCATTCGCTGTCAAAGCTAAGTGCAGTCACGAAGTCACGATTCAATTCTCAGCCTCCCCTCTCACTTCTCTTTTCCTCTAACTGATATACAGTCAGCATATTCGACGAGTTATAATCCTATGCATTTATTTTTCCTACTACATTTAATTTGTCTCTATGCTTTCCTAGACTTTTTTTCAATAAAATATAGATTTTTCATATTTATGTAAACGGCATATATGGACGTCTATTTGGCAGGCAAATTTGTTTGCGTTCAACGCACATTTAAGAATACGTACACATTGTAAAAAATACCGAAAGAACATTGTTTACAATACAATAAACATTTTTTGTTGAATGATATTTATGAAAGGATTGGTAATTTATATAGTGTAGTTTTGCAAATGGAATATGAATATATAAATAAAATATGGAAATGTTGTTTATAATTACATGTATTATTACAATTATATCATTTTAGTATTTTGAAGTGCATAAAAGAACGCGATATAGATAATAATATGACTGATGCATATATTTTGCAAAAGCAGTTATGATTGCTTTTTGTTTATATAATCTTTGAATAAAAGAAGTAATAAAAATAACGTTAAACATTTCTTATGTTACATTTTAGGTCCTTTCCTAGAAAGAACAGTCACATCGTATATAAAATTAACTAATCCATCGAATCAGAAAGTTTATTTTAAAATAAAAACAACTGCCCCAAAGAGGTATTGTGTACGGCCAAATTGTGGGTATCTTAAACCAAAGGAAATTTCACAAATAGCTGGTTAGTATTAACTTGCAAATCAAATTTACATATTACGATTGACTTATTATATAACCACAACAATTGTTAATACGGATCTTTACTAAAGTTCAAATTATTTTTATTTATAAAGAAAATGTAATTCATTACGTATTATATTTTTCAGTGACCCTTCAACCATTCGATTTTGATCCAGCAGAAAAAAATAAACACAAATTCATGGTGCAAGCTTTAGTAGCTCAAGATAATGATGATGAAGAAAATCCTGACATGGTATGTAATATATAACTATTAATCTGTTTTCAATTAATATTTATTTTTAATATTAGAAAATATTCATTTTTATCGGTTGTTTTTTGCGTTAGTCTTATTCCTGCCTTGTGTAAATTATAACATCTAATTTTGTTTCAAAGTGGAAAGGCATAGATCCAGAACAATTGATGGAATCCAAGCTAAAATGTGTATTTGAAAATCCAGTAATTAAAACTTTGGCATTTGAAGCGGTTAAATCAGAAGTTACTACAGATAATGGTAAAAATAAAGGAGTTGGCGATTTCGTTAAGTCATCGCCAAAGGTAATAATTAATATCGCTTTTATTTTCGATGCCCCTTTACTATCGCTTATTATATAAGTAAGCGATATGTTTATTTTATCAGGTCCCTGGAGAAACAGAGGAAAAATTGATAAAAGCAGCACAAGAAGTCAATCAGCTTAGGGAAGAAGAGAGTGCCCTTAGACAGGAAAACCTCCAATTGAAAGTAAACAATTGAAAAATATATTTGGCGTAAATTAAGTAAACAGATCAATAATTTTAATAAGAACATACTAATTAAAAAACATACTAATTTTTATTTGTAGGAGGATTTGTTGCAATTACGAAATGCCCTGTTGGTTAACGAGGCTACGTTAGCCACCAAAAATTTTAGCTCGCAGAACAGTAGCGAATCGTCACCTCCTGTTACCAGCATCCTTATTGCTGTCGTCATGGTCATACTGGGATATGTGCTGGGAAAAATGATCTGAGCAGCCATTACTTTACCGCATAACTTGGCACGTCCCCTCTTCCCCTGTGTTTCTTAGCCTGCCCCCCTGCTACCATATACCACGTACTGATCGCAGAGGTTGAAAACAGTCATCGTATTACACGATTGTTCATAATAAATACTATAAACATGAACGGATAGTGGTTTACAATAATAGAATTATTCGCTGCAGGAGTGTGCTTCTATTTTGGTAAAGCGACCAAATTCGAAATCCTTTTTTAAGAAATAAACACTATACTCGGATGGTATAGATGCGGGAGATCCTGTGGATAAATTTTGTTATTGTTACGTATCAGAAAGTACCATTAGTTTAAGTAGAAAATTATAAATAAAAACTAAATACTATGTATCTTCATGTTTATATATTACTTCTGTTCTCACATTTCTTATAAAAGGATTCTCGCTTTACAAATTCGCTTGCGGCTGTGTCTTTGAAACCATGTTGCCACTAACTAAATTATATATGGGACACGAAAATTTATGAAATATAATTCTTTTAAACGAATACATTCAATTAGAAAAAAAAGGAATTCAATTGTTTCAAGAATTGTGGTGTATCCTTAACGTAAAATGGAAAAAGACAGGATGAATTCGAATACTCTTTTTTTGACATTCTAACAGTACTTAACAATCACACAATGTAAGATTGTACATAATGTATTTTAAGATAATATATTAATGTCTAACGTATATAGTCAGGAGGGGGAGGGGGGCTGGCTGATCAGTAGTGGTTCATGATTCAGAATTTGGATATGCTGGCTCTATCCATCAGCAATGGAATATCATTTAAGAAGTTGATGCATTAAAGTTTTGGACGCTTCAGTGTATTTTTATTTCTTTATGTTTATCTTATAAAAATTCGAAATAAAGATATCTCGGATGTCATATATGATGAAAGTTTTATATTTTAAACCTTTCTGCTGGTAATTGTGTTTTCGAGTAATTTGAAGTGGTGCATGGTATACATTGATATGGTACCGCCTAAAAATGTTGTCATCACGAATCATATAAATTTAGCTATATAGATGTGTGTATAATGTATATATACATATGTACACACACATTTATATAGTGGCAAACAGTTTGTAGATCGTCACATCACAAGTAATATCGAACACATCAGAATTAATTATTACGGGTGTGTGTATATCTATGCACTCACATACAAATATACATACGTATACATATATATAATACTCGTATATCTGTGCCTTAGAAATAGAGACAGCAATATAACATATTTGTGTTTCACTAAAGTTCCATCGTTCTAATATTTCCTGACTCTATAAGGTCTTTCCAACTCTTTTCGATAGTGAACATTTGTTTTTTTAATTGTAAAATAGGGATAAACTATAATTACATTGTCAAGCGTAAATATTTAAACTTTTATTATTTATAGACGGCATTATTTATAATTTCGAAGTTATATGTGTATATATATATAGTTTTTTCATCATTCTTCGAGTTTCTGATTGAGAAGTTACGAGTTCTCGATTTTTCGGATATTAAAAAAAGAAAAAAGAAAAGAAAGAAAGAAAAAGAAATGAATTATCAGTAACTGGTAGAATGATGGTGCATGTTTAATATAGCGCAAATTAAGTTTAACAGGATACAACGATCTTTTCAGATAAAAATTGTCGCATCGTTTCATCGTTTTACACATCTTTACAGATTACGAAGCGTAATCATTATAAAATTCTCTCTGTTATATTCCCGTGTTTATAATATAATTAAATAACGATCGTCCAGTGTATCGTCTAAGGTACAGGTATAAATTGCTTTTTCTGTACGAATATACGAGGCACGTAAGAAAATGGTTTGAGAATTCTCCTCTGGTCAGATGCGTTGCAGCTTTCTCGAACGAGCAACTTCCTAAGTTCCTGTTAAATATGTTATTTAAGATGATAAATACATAAAACCACGCTACTATACACCAGCACAAGTTGGAGTTTCGTCCAAGAGAAGAATTTTTTCCACACGATTATTCCATTTATCGCTTGAATTCTTAATCCATTATGGAGTGTCTCACGATCAATGTTACTACGTTATTATCACTGTTGTAGAGAAAATATAACGATACATAGAATTATGATACTAATAATACGATTCGGGAACGAAACGAACAGATTGTCATTGTGTACATAAAAAAAGAAATAACAAAATAAAATACGGCTGAACTTGTAAAAGTTAGAAAACAGTCACAATTGGATAAATATTATATATATACGTATACTTAAACGACAATTTTTGACATACTGCGAAATAATTGTTCCAGACGAATGTAACATTCGATTTTCTTACTATACACGTTCAATAAAATTGCGTTAAACAAGTCCAAGTAACGATGTACTTGTACTTTAAATATCGTCGATCAATTACGACGAGGGTTACTCGATATCGCATAATGTTAGACCGGCATAAATATAGTTTCGAATCGATCGGGTACGCGAGATAATTTTATAGATGAATTTTAAACCCTTCATTCCCGAAAAATAGATACGCGAACCAAAGTAGAGTAGGTCAACTTATAATCAGACTACCTTCTCGGGTGCACATGCACTCGCATACTTTCTCCCTGCGCGACCATCGAACGGAAAAAGAGAGGTGAAAGAGGGTAGTGGGGAGAAGAAGGTGGAAGAAGATATCTCAGCCGAGAAACGTAAAGATCGTTAATCGACCAATTTGCAAATTTTACTCTACTTCGTCGTTATTCGGATATCTTTACCTGGCATAACGAGAAAGCAAATTGCAGCGCCATACTTATTTGGCTGAACGACGATATCTATAAATATATAGACGTAATAACGTCATATTTCTATACGTCAAGATAGGAAATTGCAAAGATCAGCGTAAACGCTACATCATTTTTGTATACATAAGAATATTCGACGCTCGTCGTTTCGTTATCTCTGTGTGCATCGTACGAACATACGCGCGTTTTTTCTTCCGCGATAACACCTAAGTCTAAGACGGAAATAATTCTCACCGTAATGTTGCTAAAAGCGAAATTCGTAGTACGCTATCGTCGCCTAAGATAAAACGGAACATGAAAAAGATTGATCGAGCGGAACTTGAAGAATAAAATTCGTTCACTGGACACGTGACTTTCTTTAATGGAGCTCGTCAAACGACACTCACCATAGCGAGACGTTCGACTGCGAACTAAGGTCGGACAGGAGGACTTGGTCGGCCTGAACGTGCAGATAAATCAGGATCGGGGAAAAGGGAGGTGGATGGCAGAGAGTGGAGCGGCGGATACAGCGCAGAGCAGCCTGATCAGGGTGGCGGCGGCAGTAGCGACTGGCTATTGATTTCAAGGGCTTCCTTAACCCCCCGCTTTGCCGCTGAGTACCCGACAGCTTCAGGTCACCCCAAAGGGCTCTTGGTGCCCGCGACTAAAACAATTCCATACGTTTACTCCCACTACTGATCCACCTATTCTATACCTTTCGTCCGGCCAGCTAACCCGCATGCAACTCGCGCAAGCCTTTCTTCCTCTTGCTGCCTTCAATTTCCGCTATCTACGGAGTTGCAGTAAACGAAACATCGTTCAAACGAGCAACTACATTCTTCTAAAACGATAGACAAACCTTCGAAGGAAGAAGAAACTCAAGACGCGTCAAGACTCGGTCGAACGTCAAGTTCGAAGATAACGCATGCAGATGGAAAGACAAAGACAGATAGAAAGATCGATTACCCTGTATTAGATTAGAATTCTTTCAAAGGGTACTCGATCGCATTTCGCGTATCCGTGAGACGCGATTTGAACGAAAAACTAACAGAAGCGATCTGCCTTCGATCGTAAACCGTCGGACCAAGCGAAAATAGGAAGGAAGGAAGGGAGGAAGAAAGCGAAACGATATACGATAGGAGAACACGCACGAATTAAAGGCGTTCTTCAAAATTTCGCGGTTAAGTGGCCGTTCGGTGGTAAAACGAGACGGAGATAGGTGCGGGGGTGTATCAGGAAGCGACAGTGCACGGAGTCGGAAGAGAACGGAGAAACGAAGAAGAGAGGGAAAAAGAGTAGGGATAACGCGGGGATCCTGGGTAGACGAGCACCCGTGGTGGTTACGGTACTGTGCGAGTCGGGC
>NT_176547.1:68511-78994 GCF_000188095.3 Bombus impatiens | reverse complement strand
CTATCGCTGCCGTCGTTACCGCTACCGCCACCGTCAACGCTGCCGTATCCACCATCGCCAGTCTCGCCACTGCCAATACCGTCGTTTTTGACGCCACGAGCACGATTGCTCTTGCTGCCAACCAGGCTTCCAGCGCGACTCTTCGGACGGTCTAACCACCCCCATATCCCAAATGGTGAGTGTCCATCGAAACGTTTCCATTTTCTACAGTATTTTTTCCTTTCTTTCGCGAGTCGAGCTAGCTTAGCTCGAGACCTTCCTTTCCTCCTTCGAAACCACCCTTTCTTTCTTCGGTGCGCTTGTCCTTTCCTACGGGAGAGGAACGTACGGATAGATTCACGTTTGTGTGAGATAGAACTAGGAAGACGGAAGAGGGAGAGAGTGAGACGGAATATGGAAATAAAGTATGCAGACAGAAATCGAGGCACAAGGAGAGAAAAAGAGAGTGCGAATGCTGTGTTGTATATGCGAGGAGGAGGAGTATGGGGAGGGGGAGAGAGAGAAAGAGAGAGAGAGAGAGAGAGGCGAAGAACGTCACACGAAAGGGTGGAAGGAGGGAGGGGATGACGATCAAGGATAAAAGGAAAGAAGCGCGAACGATATAAAAGATTTTATTTGTCTCTCGACGTTTCGCGTATGCCGTTAGAATAGGATTCCTCGTCCTGTGTTCTACGCGATCGTCGTGTCCCGGCGACTCGACTCCACATAACCTCCGTCAATCGATAATACAAGACGACGGCACCCGCGGCGCTCGGCAAGATCGGCCTAGGAACGAACACAACCCGCGTTCCTGAGTCGAGCTACCCTATCGATGAGCGTCGTCGATATTTCTACCCTTTCTCTACCTGACATTCTAGCAGCACCTGGCCTTCACCGATTACTCGTTCGATCGAAACGTTCACGCGATGAGAAGCGTCGAAAGTTGGTACGAATGCAATCGACTGTCGTTGGGCGGTGAACGACGATGTTCTCCCTTTACCTGCCCTCCGACTGTCCACGCACAGGCACAGGATATATCCTGTTCCTCGTTGGTTCGTGGCACGGTCTCAACCTCGCCCATGTTAATTGGCGAGGATCGATTTTCCTAGAAACGATTACACGGCCGCGGCCTCACGGTCGTTCAATCGCACGTTCGGGGCCCAGGTTTCCCGTTAACGTCGATGCGAATACCTCGGAAACTCGGGGTTAACCGGTTGCCGAGGTAAAGCGATAAGAGACGAGGTATCGTTGGTTAGGAACGAAGCTAACGAAGATCTGGCGTCGCGACGAGATCTCGTTCGTACACCTGACCGCGCCGTTACCTTTCGAACGCCATTTGCGTGCCGAAATGTAATAAAACGCGTTTTTTTACCCCGTATAGAATGCGCGAATGCGCCGCCGGTGATATACGCGCATACTTGCATATATCTATATACGTATATGCACGTATATAGATGGGTATACGTATAACGCGTTGCGCGAAGCGGATGAATGAATGCCGTGAATAAAAGTAAGTAGGTTAACGAGAACGAGATCGCCCGTTCCGAAAAACGCGATCTCTTCGTCTCGTTTTTTCCTTCGCGTTCCTTCCGCGCTCTTCTTCCAATCGTTACTGCAAACCGTGGCTCGTGATTTTGAAACTGGATCTATCATCGAGACGTTATCTTCAAGACGAAATCTTCCACAGGTCGGGCTGTTAAAACGAATCGAACGTTGGCCACTTGGACGCGAACGTAAAGGTACATTTTCTCCGATTCTTCTGTATACACGATCGCAAACTGCGCCCCATTGTCGTATTGTTATCTACACGCGAGCTATAATACTCCCAGGCCGGGCAAATAATCATACGTATCTAGTTTCTGGTTCGAATCAATGTTTGCAATTGTGCTACTTGGAAATATACGGGCCTCCGTGGAAGCGTTTTACGCGGTGGCACGAAATCGGTAGAAAAGAACGCCTTCGCCTATCGGTTTTAACTTCTTTTCTCATTATTAGATAACGATCGGAACTGTAAGGCATGCCTTCCTTTCGCCGCTAGTTTCAACCGACCGTGTACCCGTTTCTCCAATCGCCGTTCCTCGCTTTCGTTTATACAGATACTTGGATCTTTCATCGAATTCGACAGATCGATGTCTTTCGAGCGTCACCGCCGTAAATTCCAATATCGCGCTTCCGTTCTTGTTGAGGTTTTTAAACTCTCTGTACGCCCGATAAAAAACCTCTTCCTTCTGTATCTACTTTCGTCGAACCTTTATGTATATATATACAGATATATTGGATGGTGTCACGCCGCGACAAAACTATGCATTCGTGCGTCATCGGTCTGGAGTTGCGCCATGGAATCGCTGAATGGAAATTGTTCTGAAAAAGTTAAGTACTACGTGAATTAGTAATGATTCATGACAGACATTGAGGGCATAATTTTCATCCAGCAACCCGCGTTCTAAGAACTTCTTTAATTCAGTAAAGCACGTAAAAGAAAAAGAAACTGTCAAGTTTTTAGATCTGTCGTTACTTTTTGTACAACTAAGGTAACGTAATACGCGGTGAAATATTCTAACGCGACATGTCGAACATTCTTACCTACAAAAAGAAAGGAAAAAAACTTTTTAAATTCAACGATAACGAATGTTTTCAATTTTAAGTGTACAATGTATAATGGGCCGAGACAGAATAGCAAAATATACCATTTATCTTTTGCTCTTTCTTCGTCGATAAAAGCACACATAACGTGTGCATACGTGTACATGGTTATGATACATGCATAGGTAAAGTGCATATTCCTTACGTACATATGCATATCCGAGCGCGTGTAGTATACACGGACTGCTTTTAGTGCGCTAAGTGCACGAAGCGCATACGATAAAGCGCGTGTACTTTTCTGATTAATTTAAGGTAACGTTCCCATCTTTCGAGAACGTAAGGCGTAATTCATCTTGTAGCTGTATCGAGCCGAAGAAAACACCGTGGCGAAGATAGAAAACGCAACTAACAATCGGCGATTAATTTAGCAACACGCCAATAGACGATTAAGACTTGCGCAATATATATCGGATTAAGACGATTTAAGTCATGCGATTTGTTATCGAAATAGAACAAGAGAAGATAAAATTCTAAAATTCCTTCCTTGTAAATTAGTTTGTTTTATCTGCTCATCGATACATACGTGTACATATGTACAACGATACCTTAATGTCGTAACTTTCAAACAGACATTAATCATCGTTGGATATGTCCATTAATAAATCTCGCTCTCAACCATAGTCGAAAAGTTGCTGCTAAAACGAAGTTGAAGATTCACGGAAGAAGCGTAACTTGACGAGCGTACGTTCGTGACCTACTTCTCTCTTTCACGTTTGCTTGATCGATTACACCTGTGTATATATATAAAATATACATGCATATATATATATATGTATATTTTTTTTTCTAAAAGTAAAAATTTTTATTTCCACGACTACCACCGTCCATTCTCGTATTTTCAGCTAATCCCCTGTTTCACTACAACCGAAAATAACATTCCTATCTTATCTCCGTCGAGCTTGATGACGATTTTCCTTGCCTCGTTATTTCCCACTTTTATCGCTAATCGCAATTTCCACACGCTGTGCGGTTTAACGGGCGACTAGATGCTCTACCGACTATTTCGTTCCTTTTCCTTTTCATCATACGTTCGATGGAAATCAAACGAAATGCGCATACCTGATCTCTCGACAAACGGCTTAACGTTTTCGGATTTACGTATATGACGATGACGATATTACGTGTACAGATACATACGTATAGGTATAACGTATAGTGCAAATCTCCCGAAGGACCTGTTGGCGATGCGCCAATCCTAAATGCACCCTCGCGTCGTCTTCGTCGCAATGCCAACGTCTATGGTGCAGAAATGAGAAAAGCTTGGCTCCTGCCGTTTCGCCAAGCGCATCTCATTGATCCATTTAAATCACAAGCATCCAGAGACGTAAGTATGTGTGTCATCGTGAACGTTAGATATCGGCAGATAACCGAGAGTTTTCGTAGGATCGGTTCCAGTATTTCCTATCAATCTCGACTCGATCTCGCCCTTAAAATCGATATCGTCGAACAACGCTGAGAGAAGCATGGAATTCTTTTTTATTCGACGAGATTGATGTTACAGAGTTACGAGATCGTAAACATCATCTCGCATAATCCGCTATGTGTCATTTTCCAACAGAGATTTCTGGAGGCCAACGCAGCGTAAATACCGCGAATGTAGGTTGTGCACCTGTTACTCGTTGAAACCGTTTAACAACAAACCTTATTTGGAAATTTTAACGCAACTTTCAGCCGGTTATATGCTTTTTAGATATATAACGCCGCGTTATTACGCTGCGAGCAGTCGCGAGTGGAAATTTCGCCGTCAGTACTGCTTTCCTAGTTTTCTCTGGTAGAACCGCGGAACGCGATAAATTTATTAGAATTGCGTTACTTTCGTTCAGAGTGGTTGTAGAATCTTGTATTTATTTTCTGGTACGATCGTATCAAAGATTTCGATTAAGGAAGTTTCATTATTCGTCGTTTGTTCGCTATTCTAAATTTTGTAAGCTACTTTCGCAAGTACTTGTTCGTTGTTCGTATGTATTTTCATGTTTTCGTGACTAATAATGCATCTACGTTGATATACTTTTATTAATTTTCTATATGGCTGGAATTTTCTTTGGTCACGAGAAATAGGAATATTGTGTAGTCGACCGCAGTTTTCTGCTTTGATTTTCATAATTATGCAATATATAAAGTACAATAATAAAGCGATAATAAAACAAGATTTAAAGCATATAGATAATAGAAATATGTTCATGTTCCAAGGTACACGAAGTTATAGAAGGTTACATTCTTTATATAACTGCTACAGTGTAATAAAGACGTATTAATAACACCTGTCGATAATAATGATAATATT
The DNA here is from genome assembly GCF_000188095.3 of Bombus impatiens. NCBI lineage: Eukaryota > Metazoa > Arthropoda > Insecta > Hymenoptera > Apidae > Bombus > Bombus impatiens. Next base: position 74,088 of record NT_176547.1, on the reverse strand, counting down.
TTCCACATTCCTATTGTTAGATTCATTTTGTAGTTATTTACTTTTGGATTTTAAAAGCGTGTTCAGAACACACCTGAAAAAATAGATAAAGAAATTACCGTACTATCCCCACGATAGCGAACGAGATCGCGTTGTTATTGGGTAGCAATAAATTTACGTAATTTCATAGACGGTCCGGTATGACTCGCGATACGTTACTTTTACTACCGATAAATTTCGCGTTTCGTTGGACGGTGAAAAATGTCGAACGACATCATTCTCCATTTCGCATCGAACTTTTTGCAACACGTGCATACAAACACGAGAGAAACAACCATCTCGAAGGAACTAGGAAACGCGACAAACTCCGCGAACTCGATATTTCTTCGTTGAACGAAGATCTATCGATCTCTGGCGACAAACATTACAGTTAAAAAGAAGTTGGGAAAAGAAAAGAGAGAAAGAAAGATTCACGCGCGTTCCGTATCTCGGTGTCGCTGGTGTTTAATCTTTCACAGTAGATGCGGACAGCTAAGGTACGGCGGAGCACAGAAGTACACAAGGAACTGGTTATAAAACTCGTTGAAAAACTGGACAACAAGACAGACACGTAACAGACTGTGAACAATGACGGATGGATTCCCTCGACAGACGGAACAAGGACGGCGAACGAAAGCGATCTGACGGAGAAACAAGCGGCAGAGGAGGGGAGAAAGTCTTTGGATTTCGTTTAATCTTCGACGCGATACACAGAACGTACGCGTTAGTAGTACGCGACTCGTCGACTAGTACTGTCGTTCCTTTCCGTTCGCTCGTCGTTACATAAAGCGGTATCTGTTCGGTTTGCCCTTGTGTTACTTGAAAATATTTCAAGAACGTCGAGTTTTGTGACGAGAATGCTGGTGAACGTTACCGATTTCAACGTCATCGAGGAACTAGATACAGTCGAGATTTTTGATACAAGGTGAGCGATCGAATGTTACATACTGAAAGTACGATAGCATCGAGATCGTTGCACATCGTTCGAAAGGCCATAGATTTTGACAGAGCCTGGGTCGGTATATATACACGGAAAGAGAAAGTTAAAGGATTTCAGTGATCTTTCATTTAGGGTCGTTTATTTAAATTTTACTGTATATTAGCTATTGTTGTCGTTGATATTCGGATACTCTCTAAAACAGAGTGACTTTTTTAAAGTTTGATCAAACGAGTTGAGCTTCTTTGAGAAGTTAGAATTAGTTTACCAAATTAGTTATCTAAAAAAAATGTTGGAGAAACTACGATTGGTAGGAGTCGCGAGAAGAATAGTAAAAGTTACTTTTTACAATTTTTTATCTCAATAATGAGAATGTAGTGAGAATTTAAACAATACGTTTTGTAGATTTACAGGCTCATCGGTCATAAACATGTCGAAAGTTTTATTGAAATCGATCGAAGCAAAAACTGTCATAAAAGGCATCGAAAGATGTAAGAATCTTAAGATTTATTACAATTAGAGGAAAGTTGTGAGAAACTGTGATTTCGTCAATTTTAACGTCGTCTAGGTCGTAGCAACGTTAACCGATTCTGAGCATATATATAACTGTTATAAATCTACAAAACGTATTATTCGAATCGTCGTTACAGGCTTGTATAAGAAATTTGGAAAAAAGTGAATTTTACTATATTTTTCGCAATTCTGACCAATCGCGATGCGTTGAAAATTTGTTGTTGGCGCGTTGACTAGTAAACCAATTCCTCTAACATTTGAAAAAGAGCTCAAATCGTTTCATCCATTTTTAAGAAGTTTTCCTGTTTTTAAAGAGCGTCTGAATATTAACGAGAATGACTGTACCTACATACGTATAGACATCGATCCTGGACGAATGAAAAATCAAACGTGTCCCTGATTTATCTTTTAATTATTCCGTTACTTTGTTTACGTTCATCGAGTTATTTATATATCGTTGATGTATCGACCCATAATAAATATACATAGATCCGTGTTGGTTGTTTCCATAGAAATCAATATAAGTCGATCGAACGAAACTCGTGCCAAACTATAATTATAACGCTTTGATATCTTTACACGAAACGACGAAATCAATTATTTTTACTTTATTCGTTTACCTTGCTCGTTTAATTTCATTATCGGAAGAGAGAAACTTTGCCAATTAGCAAGCGGAATTATGTCGTTATCGCATAGAGGCAATTTAAACGCGCGTTCGACGTTATGGCTAGTCAGAACGCCACCGAGGAAGAATCACTGCTATTCCGTTCACCGGCTATCAAACGCATTCCACGCGTGTCCATTACACGAATTTATGTCGAGTCGATTTTACACATCGTCTCGGTACGTCCGAGTTCTAGGACGACGTGCCGTGAGAATTCCGACTCGGTGCTCCGAGTCGCCAAGCAAGGTCATATTGGAAATTACACTTGCAGTCTGTAATTATACATTACTCGGCCGTGTTTACGACCGCCTTTGTGCGGAGACGCATTCACGGTTTCTACAACAAGCGTGCCATCCTTTCCCTGGCATTCAGGCAATTTCACCACTCGCATTCTTTTCATTCGTATACCAGCGACGAATGGACGCTACAAAAACCGTGGTCGATCAAAGGGGGAATAATTATCGTCAACTGAATGCTTCTTCTTCTTATTCTTTCCCTCGATTCACCATGTTTTTCATTTCTTTTTCTCTGTTATTTGTTTCTTTGGTTTTTTTTCGCCTTAGAGCCGACAGAACTGCAAGATGATTTTCCTTGAGATCGGTCAGGCAAAGAAGAATATTACGCAATTTTATCGGAAAATAGTTTGATGCATAACCGTGAATTAAACGCTATTTGTTACGCGTTTGACGGTAGATAACGATATATCTTTAGAACGTACAGCCGAGGATGCTTACGTTTCGCTGGAATACGATATTCCAAGCTCGAATTCGATTCGAACTCGTCCTCGTCGATCTATCGTATAGTTCTCCTTTTACGACGGATTTTGTTATAGATATTATCTTCGTAGAATCTTAGATATTTTATATATTGCTCGGAACAATTAGAGGATCGTTTTTCATCTTACTTTGATTTTTCCAGTCACTCTTTGCGTCTGTACGATTCTTTGTAATTGTATTAAAAATGATCTTTGTTACAATGCCGCATGAATAATACACGAACCGATCGAGTGCATAGAATTTACATTCATTGTGTTGTTCCATTAGAATTTTCATTCTTTCCGCTTAGTTGATGTAACAGTAGCGTTCGTAGTTAACGATCCTCTATTGTCCGGAGCAAAACACGATTACATTTTATCGTCTAAAAATGATTGCCGATACCACTACATCTGTTTTCTTTGTTTTCACAGGTTCACTTAGTGTATACCGCCGTCTTATAGTGAGTCGAAAACAATTCACGATCAGAGGAAGGACGTGGCTCTTCGGTACTCGCGATACGTCAGTGATCGTACCGCGGTGGAAATTCCACTGATTGCTACGTTTACGTCCGTATCGTTCGCGTTTTACCTCTTCTACCTTTCTTTGATCACGTGGTCGAGACGTTAATCGACCTGTTAGAGAAACGGCGATTGTCTCTGCCAAATTGCAGGAATCCCGAGTGGCGAGTGGTCTCGCGACTCGAAATCGAGACACGAGAAACGTCGTGGCGTGATAATATCATCGTCGAGCACGATGGCTTGCGAATTGTCTAAGGTGAGTCGAGAATGTTAACAGGAAAATGAAAAATAAAAAGAAAAAAGAATAAAAGAGAATAAATACACATCATTGTTCATAGTTCGTGCACGTAAGCGCTTGCCAATTTATCGGCAGTAATATTTCATAGCCAGCTAATTGTTTCGTAATTACCGAGTATAACCTATTACTCCTACTTCTCGAGATTACGAGATTACCCGTTGTGAGATTACGGTGTTAATTGATCGAGGCGAGATGCGATTCAATGATTCCGTAATCGGTTGCACCAAGCCAGAATATAAGGATGTTGCATACCTGTCGTGCGGCTATGTGCAATTTCCTTCGCTTCTAGAATTTCTGTATCACTAAACGCTTCGAAGTGCAGCGCACGACTTCATCGGCGACTCGACTCTCCCCCTCATACTTATTTACATCTATTATTTTTACCTTCGTATTTTATAAATTATGCGAAACGAATTACACAGAATGATTCTCGATACTCGAAACGATAAGTACGATTTTCGAACGATTAACGAAAACAATCGTTATCGCCAAGATTCGAACGTCGTTCGATCCGTATTTTGGCCGTGATATCTTTCCAACGTGCGATTTTCGCGAAGCATGGTCGAACGCTATTATTCGGAAGAATGGAAGGAATCTATGTCGTTTCGGTTGTGGTATCTCGCATCGGACGAGACCTGGAATATATTTAACGACGGTAAACGATATTAATAATGCTCGTTACCGTGGTACTTTAATTGTCGTCGTAAGACGAGCCAGTGCGATGCATGCAGGAAGCTCGGCTTAATTACTGCAGCACGATCTTGCAGCAACTGGCTCATCGTTTCCAATTTCACGTGCGCATCGGCTGGAATGAAAATTCATAAGCTTCGTTTCGCTCTAATCGATCGTTCGAAAGTTGTGTTGAAATTTCTTCGAAATTTCACGTTTCACGTCGTTCGGCCATGTAACGCTCCAGAGCGGGACTTCGTTTTGATCGAATGGCGAAAGTAGCGGTCAATTTTCCCTATTCCCCATTAACGTTTCTCTATTTCTCTTTAAACGGCTGCACTTTCGCGGTAATATTCGCTGTCAGCGAGCAGGAAAGTTGCTCGGGCTTGGCATTATGTACGTTTCTAACAAACCGTGAGCAACTTTGCGTGAATTAATCATCGTGCTTCCTCGTTCTGGCTGCTGTCAGACTTTCAACGAATTGACGCGAGAATCGTTCTGATTAATTTGCAATGAAACAGTTATGGACTTGTACGGTTTGACTGCACGTCAAGCCGAATCATCAGGAAACACGGTAACGTGGAATCACGCGTACACGCGTTCATCGTCGTCTTTTTTTTTAATTCGTGGTCAGACGTTCTTTTAGCTCCCTTCCTTCTTTGCAGTTGTGTAATTTTATCGAATCCGCTTCCTGCGTGGCTGAATGACATTACCACTTGCGCATTTGTATCCACGCTTCTAACGTGGCGTGCCACGTAGTAAAAACCAAGCAAAGAAAGATCAAAGGCTGCTTTCACGATATCGCAATCACGATACAATTACGATAAAAAGCGATCGCAAAGATATTTATTTAGGAAAAAAAAAAGACGGAACTATAACACGTTAAGCTCACCGCAAAATCGCTGCTGTGCAAAGTCTAGACGAAGCTTATCAATCGATTTAGAATCATCATAATGTAACGCAAAAACACACGAAATAACGAAACCAACGAAACAAGAAAACGACAAAACAAAAAAGAAATTTATCGCTCGTTGCTCTTAGTATTCCTCGGATATGCAGCATCGGGTGGTCTTTAGTCAACACAGCCGAGGAAGACGTTGAAGGGGAGGATGATGTCGATGTTGTATAAATTCTTCTCTCTGTGTCTGTGTCCTGGCGTGTAGCTCAAACGATGGCCGATTCACGCGGCTTCAAGCCAATAAACC
>NT_176547.1:0-67890 GCF_000188095.3 Bombus impatiens | reverse complement strand
TGTGCGGCGGGGCGGGGGGCGGGGGCGGGGGGGGGGGGGGGGGGGGGGGGGGGAGGGGGGGGGGGAGAAGAGGAGGAGGAGGAAGAGGAGGAAAGAGGGAGGCTCGATTTTGGTGCACAGGTCGGCGGTAGCAGCTGGTGGAGGCAAAGCAAAGGAAGTGAAAGAATCGCCGCCAGCAGCAACGCCGGCACAGCCGGACGTAAAAGTAGCAAAAGTGTTGGAACTAGCGCGAGATCGCGCAGCAGATCGGCCGATCGGCCATCGAGCGGACGTCAGGACATCATCAGGGTGGAGGAGGAGCAGTATGCCTCACGAAGAAGTTACGTGGAGCCCGGTACAGGCGCCGTACTGCCGCCTCCTGTTACCGGTCTCAAGCTGACCAGGGGGCGTCCGACCAGCACCGTCGCCCGATATTTGCACTCGGCCTCCACCAACACCGGTCACTATCACCATCATCATCACGGGTCGCACGGACAGTATCCACCAGGCAGTATCGGTAGGCCGACGACTAGGCGACATCAACATCATCACTCAAGTCGCGGCACGTTCAGTAATGAGACGCAGGAAGAGGTACAGGAGGACGATGAAGCCACTCTACGGGAGTTGCTTGTAAGGTACGTTTCCCCGACGTACCCACCATACATATCTCTCTCTTATACTTATATACCTTAACGTTTTCTGTGAAACACCTCCACGCGTCTTTTCGATTTTATATATTTTATATAGTATTATCGTATAATGATAACGCGGCTCTCTTCTTTATACCACGTACTACTACCAATCGTCGAATAGTACGAGCTTCGCGATCAGAGTTCGGACCTCGAGCGACACTGCTATCACGGAAAAGGGAGAGTTTACGTTTCAAAATAAAATTATACACGATGTACAAATGATTTGTCGAAGACGTTGTCACATGGGCGTCGCCACCGACGTCTCTGAGAATTATCTGGATTGTTTGGATGTACCGGCCGAGATCATTTACGTATCTGACACCGGCGATCGTCTTCCGGTCCATCGATCATTCGGTCTTACCGATCTGTTTCACCTTCTTTTTGTTTCTTTTTTTTTCCTTGACGAGACGCGAACTTGTACATGTTCGAACAATGTGAAGGATCTCTTTCTTTTCCGGTTTTCAACGAAACGAAGAAATTCGTTCGATTCGCGAAATAACACTTAAAGGAAAGTGAAATCTGTTATTCGTTAAGATTCGATCGTGAACTTTTAATCTTGGCGAATCCCGCGGGCGACGAATATCTCGAAACATTTTTATCATCTGATTTCATAGTTTAGCGCCTCTCTTCTTAGGATCCTGTATTGATATTCCGTAGTGATCTCTCTTTAGGCTCTTATATAGAATTATTATGTTCTTTGTTTCTTCAGCGATTAAAACGTAGTTGAATTAATCTTAGCAACCCTGCGTTTAAGTAAGTCGTTGCGACCGTGGTTAACCCCTTAATCTACAGTATCGTGTGAGAGACGTGGTACGTCGATCGGGCCAAACACGAACAACACATGTGAGAGACGTGGTACGTCGGTGTTATTGATTTATTATTTACTTTAAGATAATAAATCTTTCTTGTTCAACGATCAATTGGTAGTAATTATTTATCAAACATCTTGGAAAATAAAATTAGTTGTACCATACACGTTGCATTTGTATATGAAAAGATACGTGCGATTTGCACAACTGCGGACGTTCAGCCAAACCGTGAAATGGCTCGACGTGTGATCGACCTTGTTGTTGTTTATGGCACGCGCTATTGGAAGTTAAATCGTAAGGTAAGGGGTTAATCGAACTTTGTCGACTTTTTCAAATATTATTCCTTCTATTTTAAATAAGAGTCTTTCGAAGTAACTTTAGCTTAGTGCCACGGCAGTTCAGTAGAACAACGTATATAAGCTCTTAAGACTTGCATACCAATTAAGAGAACACTTCTCGCTCTCTATTATTCGCCCCGAAGTACCCGAATCGATAGCACTTACTTATCGATCATAAACTCTCTCGTAGACAAGAATTACTATCCAACGAACCTTTTCCATGGATATTGTTCTTTTCAATGTCCAACAATACTTGCGATATTCTCTAAACGCATCCAGGTAATTCCCGGCCTAAGTGGCGGTGCCTCGTTCACCTGAATTAACGATTGAACGGAGAGTACACAATAGAGAATTAGCAAAAGAAAAGAAAGAGAAAAAGCAAAAATGCAAAAAGAAAAGAAGCAAACGAGATAAAAGAAATATAGAACGAATTAAGATAAAAGAAACAGACGTTTTCCCTGCTTATCGTTTTACATAGACTCTTTATGTATCAGAGAATGCAATGCAAGGCTTTGTGCCGTGCCATTTATCATTTATACATAAATCACACTCGCTCTAGTCCTGTACTTGTACATACTACACACCCTTGATCATAAACAGTAATATCGAGACACCGGTAATACGTTGTTATACGGTTTTACATGAAACTCTTTTGGCTGCGGCGCTCGCAGGCTTACCACTGATTGCTCATGTTCCATTCGATGTCATGTCACTTTTCTCGAAGTCAGGTACACAAATAAGTACGCAAACAGCACCCAAGACGATAACGGAGAATATCGAAAACGGGACAAAGGGAAATAGATGCAGCCGGCGAATGCACAAGGCAAAACGCGACTAGTTTGTGTGAAACACAAGCACAGTATATAGTATGTGTATGAGCGTTTCTCACCGATCATTGTTTAAACCACGTTGTTCTGTGTGAATGCACTATAATGGAATTCACGCTCGAAAACGAACAAGAGAAATTCGTTGGTGATCGGAGGAAGGAGAAAACAGCTTTACCACTGACACGTGTACAACATAGATATACATGTATATGTTTTCCATATAGACGCGACAGATACGATCATATTTCCTTGGCATCGTTCTAATCGATACACTCTCATATATCGTTACTTCGATGTGCCACCTTTGTGACTTATTTGTGTGCGTGTCTCCTGTTGTTTATCACTTTATCATGAGATCATGCTAATTTTTGTCAATTATTTTGCCGATCGATATCGTTTCGCATAAAAAGTGATGGGCCCAATTCAAATTGCAAGCTCGCTTGTGGACGCGGGCGACTAGGCAGGGGTGAGTAAGCTGGCGGCGCGTCGCATGGCGATGCGTGAGAAAAAGAACGAAAAAGAACAACAAAAAAAAAAAAATAGAAATTAAAAAATTTACGAAAAAAAAAAAAGACGAAATGTCTTCGCACGTGACGAACCTGTCCTTTAGAAGAATTGGACGTCACGTGACTAATTCGAGCGAATATACCATTATATGACATGATTTTGACTGAACCACGACTGTGTTTCCAAACTAGGTAAAGTTTTACAGAGTGAGATAAGAGGCAGGGGCGGGCGGGCGTCGTCGGCCTTTAAACCCCCCGCCACACGTTACCCCTCCACCTTTGGTTGTGGACCCACTTGACAACAAGCTGTGCAATCGTTCAGAGTCAATTGATTGGATTTGGTGGATAATCCAACGTACGTACATATGTCGTGAACAAAGCAAAGAACAAATAGATCTGTGAGAATAAGACGAAATACTGAATCAAGAGGAGTGAGTGGGGAGGCATAGAGGCTACTGTAGTTTCGGAACACAGCCATGGTCTCCCTACCTCCCAGGTACATGGCAACATCATCACTGCTCTTTCTTTCTCTCTATTTCTATCTATTTCTCTTTTTCTACCTGTCTATTTACTTATCTAATTAATTATTTTCTTTAATCCCTCTTTTCTATTATCCCGTCTGTACCTTTTCATCCTTCTGTACAAGTATGTTTCGTTTTCTTTCTTTGTGTTTTCACTTTATCATCCGGGTCATACATTTTCTCTCTACTTCCACTAAGGCTCATGTGTTCATTCATTTTTCACTATTCACTTGTCACTCGACGTGCCTTGCGTAAATTTTCTCTCTTTTTTCACTCTGTCATATACTCACGTACACACATACTGTCTCTCTCTTGTTTCGTTTTCTTTCTTTGTGTTTTCACTTTATCATCCGGGTCATACATTTTCTCTCTACTTCCACTAAGGCTCATGTGTTCATTCATTTTTCACTATTCACTTGTCACTCGACGTGCCTTGCGTAAATTTTCTCTCTTTTTTCACTCTGTCATATACTCACGTACACACATACTGTCTCTCTCTTTCTCTCTCTCTCTCTCTCTCTCTCTCTTTCTTTCTTTTTCTTCTTTGGTTTCGTCCATGATTAAAAGATCACCTTTCTGCTTGGCTGTGCACATCGATCGATAAGTTTGCTAAAATCTCCTTCGATCGAGAGATTTCTGATCATTCATCATGATCTGTGCGTATATATTATTTATTCATTGTCTACATGCAACGTTCGAATTGAAAGCGTGCATCGAATCATATTTTTTCTTATCCACTTGCACATTCCCGCATCGTGCCAGTAGAGTAATCACGCTTCGCGTGTGCCGAAGCTCTCTCGCGTTTATGGGGAAAACGATCGTGATATCGAAAAGAAGAAAAGAAAAATATAACAAGGAACAAAGGATGATCGTTTTTTTTTTACTGCAAAATTTTGATGAATCATTTGAAACATGCGGGAGCGTACTTTACACTTCAACGGGGACTCTAGTTTCCATCTCTCACTTTCACAAACTTCCATCTAATGTGCACAGCTCCAATAACTATGTAATATATATAATGCATATATATATATATATTAAAAAGAATATATATATATATTTAAATATATATATATGTCACCGTAGTGTTTCTCACCTTGACACTCACCTACACACAGTTTAGACGTGCTTTTAGTGGCGTTTGTACGTTGTGCTATTTTTCAATTTAATATATTTCTATGTTCGTATATACATAAACAGAATATGATATATTAAATACATATATATGTGTCTGTATATCTCTGTTTACACGCTACTCGTATACCCCCAACGTTTCCTTAGCTGCCGAGCTACCGCTGGCTCGCTGAGATTTAAAGCACGAGAGAAGAACATGGTGTACGTGATTACACCACGATAGAAATAGTATCTTGTCTTTTTCCCCAATCATAATCAAAATCACATTATCTCCTCGCGTATACGTAGATTAAAAGGAAAGAAATAGAAAAGTAAAAAAGAAAAAAAAAGTAAAGAAATAGAAGTAAAAAAGAGAGAAAGAGCGAACACACCCCGGTACAGTAAGCGTACGCTATTGAAGGCTCGGCAGTTTCCGCGCGGAGGTAGTTGGACTTCTTGTTTAGGGGACTAGGCATAGTTAGCCTTGATCGTGTCTAGTGTGTCAATGTGCTCGACAATGTCGATTTATTTTCCCGGGCGAGCCAGCGAGATTCACGTGAGGGTATGTGTGTGTGGGCAGTCTGCAGAAACAGGTCAGCGTTATGAGTATGAACTTGAGTGCCAAGCTGGACGAGCTGCAGCGGGGTGACCGCCAGCTGGAGACCACCGTCGCCCTCTGCGAGATCCGCACGCAGCTGCAGGAACTCACCAAGAGCGTAGAGTCTTGCCAGAGCGAGGTCAGCGAGGTCAAACGGGACATGGTCGCGATCAAGGTACTGTTGGTCTCTACGTTCAACGAGATATCCCGAAATTTACCAATTAGTGATCGAACACGACGAATGTCGATCGACTTTTCTATCCTAGTTATTGAAGGGAAACAGAGAAAAAGATATAGCGAGAAAAAAGAATTTGTCAGTTGTTTCGTTGTACATACACGTATGAAAATGTCTTCTCTTAAAAAAGGATATTTCGTCCTAAATCGTTCTAATGTACGGGCGTGTTAAGATACGCAGATTTCTAAATCGTATTTCCTAATGTGTTACGCAGCACGAACTAGATACGGTACAGCAGGTGAAAGAAGAAATAGAGGAATTACGAGAATACGTGGATCGACTAGAAGAACATTCTCATCGACGGAAACTTAGGCTTTTGGAGCAGGTGACGCTTGATCTCTGACGATCAAAAAAAGATTCTTATTTCTTGGTCGTGCAATTTTATGTTTCGTACAAAAAGAAACTTGCTACCGCTTTTGATGGCTGTTTATTTCTACCGATCGATTTGCATCGTTATTATCGTTATATCGATTATATTTGGTTACTTGCGTGATGTACATATTGTGTTATGATTATTCTGTTTGATTTTTCTTTTATGCGTCTGTTTGTACCTATGCACGATAACTATCTGTTGTAGCGTATGATTTTATATAGCAGAGCGACAAATTATTATTTAATAAACCATTATGACGTTGTTCGGCGCAGTTTTATTTCACCTCTCATTATTATTTCTACCCTACTCGCTTGTTATATGATTTTCGTTTCAGCTAGAATGCGCGTTCATCGATTATTTTATTCGAAGTAGTTTGTACCGTTCGATTGAACTTTCAATCGAAAAGAAAAGAAAAATAATTCCCATAGAAATCTTCGAAATTTAATGCTTTATTCGATGCTTTCAGGGGCTAACACTTTTCCTGTCGTATGCAATACTGGCAGCAGTTTTAGGAATGTTGCAGTTTGGATACAACACTGGAGTTATTAATGCGCCGGAAGTGGTATGTTCTTCCTTTTTCTAGTTTCCATTTACTGTATTTATATTATATTCCAGTTATAAATAGGGTCGATTTAAATATATTCGTTCCTCGTTCATAAATACTTAACACGTTCACTATCAACGTCACGCACACGTATAGACAGTTTAAAAGACAAATGTCAAACAATTATTGCTCATTGCTAAAAGTATATTTTGCCATTGCGCTTGCACATTGTACAAAAATACAAGAGACAAAGTACGATGTGTTATAGACTTCTCGTTCCAATCCAATATGGTAGAAAACGTGTTAACGAACACAGAGGAAAAGAACTTAACGTTCCTAATGTAATTAAAATAAAATATGATTTATTCGTTTCAGAATATTGAAAATTTTATGAAAGACGTGTACAAGGATAGGTATGGGGAGGATATCTCAGACGATTCCGTGAAGAAATTATATTCCGTGGCCGTAAGCATATTTGCGATTGGTGGTATGCTAGGTGGTTTTAGCGGAGGGATAATTGCCAACAGATTTGGCAGGTTTGTACTATTACCGTAGCAATTTCGTTTACGTGTAATTTCGCTAGGGCTTCCTACGCGCCAGACGTATCGATATTAAAAATCCGCATCGTGCAAACGTGTATCTTGCGATCAGGTAATCGGATGATCCGATCGTTTATCGTATCACTCATCTATATATTTTCTTTCTTTCCATTCGCTGACAGAAAGGGGGGCTTACTGCTAAACAACGTGCTGGGCATCGTGGGGGCGTGCCTGATGGGTTGTACAAAGATTGCTCACTCGTACGAAATGTTATTCTTTGGACGGTTCATCATCGGTGTCAATTGTGGCTTAAACACCTCGCTGGTTCCCATGTACATATCGGAGATAGCACCACTGAACCTGAGAGGCGGCCTAGGCACGGTGAACCAGCTCGCTGTTACGGTGGGCCTCCTGGTCTCCCAGGTGCTGGGCATCGAGCAAATCCTTGGAACAAACGAGGGTTGGCCTGTTCTCTTAGGACTAGCTATCTGCCCTGCCATTCTACAGTTATTGCTGCTTCCAGTTTGTCCCGAATCTCCAAGGTAGAGACCATCGATCGTATAGATAAAGAAACATCTTCCCAAAACTGTCGCAATGGCTTTTAGTAGATACTAGACGATAGAGTTTTGTAATATGTACCTACTTAAGTGGTTTGTACAAGACGATCTCTGTTCCCTGCTTTTCTTTCCTCGCCGACCATTACAGCTTCTCTCTTTTGATCCTTTGCTCTAGATATTTGCTCATTACCAAACAGTGGGAGGAAGAAGCCCGTAAAGCTTTGAGAAGGTTGAGAGCCAGTAACCAAGTAGAAGAGGATATCGAGGAAATGAGAGCCGAAGAACGAGCTCAACAAGCCGAGTCTAGAATATCGATGACAGAGCTCATATGTAGCCCGACTTTGAGAGCGCCTCTCGTTATAGGTGTGGTCATGCAACTTTCCCAACAGCTTTCAGGCATTAACGCTGTAAGTATCGTCGTCTATAAATTTCATATACCTTACTACTGTCTCCATGAGCGAAGTTTCGAATTCAACCGACGAACTTGCGCTGCGTTTCTCTTCCACAACACGGTTCGTTCGCGAAAGTGGATGTAATAGCGCATGAAATTGCCCTCTGTGTGTTTCAGGTGTTTTACTATTCGACAAATTTGTTCACTAGTTCTGGTTTGACAGAGGAGAGTGCCAAGTTTGCAACCATTGGCATAGGTGCCATTATGGTTCTAATGACGTTAGGATCCATCCCGCTTATGGATAGGACAGGAAGGCGTACACTGCACTTATACGGTCTTGGTGGCATGTTTATCTTTTCAATATTCATCACAATTTCTTTTCTCATAAAGGTAAGTTCAAATTTTAGGACATCTTCGCTTTAATTATGCTACGTACTGTAATATCGATGTTAATTAAGTAAATGTTACGTCTTTCACCACAGAGTATCTATTCCTTGATAGATCACGCGTATTGTCGTGTAAATCAATAACGATAATACATAGTATCTTTTGCGATTAAATTATTCGAGCGACAAGGGTCGAATAGGAAGTACTAATCGGCTTTCGCTAAAAGCTAAAGAGAAATAAATTGCCATTGACAAAAGTTATTTCGTCGAACGTAGAAAGTTGATGAAAATCGAGATCTCTTAGAACGTTAATTACGCCACAGAGAACGTGGATTGTATATAGCTGTCTCTCTTTGTGCTTTGTCACTTCATGCACCTTGGCGAAAGGTGTATCTAACACTTTGTTCACAGCTGGAGTGCAGCACTGCATCGACAGTGAGAATTATCACCACTTTACGTATATAAATATGCATTCGAGATACTCATTTTTATTTCTCCCGACCATTCATGTAATTTGTAAGGTCTATCCTAAATCCTGCATGTTATTTTTTAATTTGCGTTATAGAGATTACTAATATTCTGTGCATCGACACATAACGAATCCATTCTTGATAAAATGATAAGATTATTATTAATTTCTAATTACACAAATACAAACGTATTTGAGAAAACAACGAAAATCTTTAAAAAAATATATCGATGTGTCGAATACCTAGGATGCATGCGTTTTATTTTATTTGCTTAGGCTTAAGTAACTGTGCTTCTTACGAATCCTGTCCCGCTCCTTACCCCATCCCTTCCCTTTTTCACTAACGGCCTCTTTCGTGACTGCCTGGAGGAGACATTTACTCCCTTTATTATTAGTCTATATTTCGGCTCAAACCTGTCACCCTCTTGCGCATAATTAAATCAACGATAATAACGTCAATATACCAAACACGGCTACACAATTAATTACGACGATGAGATTAAATTTCATTTCTCTGTACGCTAAACGTGTGTAGCACTTTTGCTTCTTTCGCAACGCTATTCCGATGTGTATTACAATTCGTGTAAAGCAAACAGTGTAAGTCATACGCAGAAGCTACAAGAGTTCATCAGACTTTAACGTCGATCAACGACCTAATACGATAACGGTAGATATATGTCTATATATATATATATACGTGTATGTATACTTATTCGAGCGTAAACGTTGTATGTCTGGCGCGTATTTATTCTCATACATTTAGGTTCTCCGAGGTCTATAAGCTACGTGTCCTGGTTACTCCTTAGGTATATAAAAATGGCCAGTCATATCGCTTGAACGCTTGAAACAGAAAGATGTTACTGTACATAATAACAGAGCACGTTATACGCATTGTCGCAATCGCATTATCGCCTTAAACACAGGGTTGAGCTGCACTATTTGCATGCAGGTTTATTACATTTCAGTTCTATTCGTTGAGTTTCGTAGGTCTTACGATTTTTGTTCTTCTGAGAGAGACTCCTCCGGCTGCTCAGGAAAGAAGAACACGATTCTACTGCCTGATAGGAGTTTTTCGGTTATGTGCAGGAAATGATTGACTGGATGTCTTATCTGTCGGTCGTGTCGACGCTCAGTTTCGTGGTATTCTTTGCTGTCGGGCCTGGCTCCATCCCGTGGATGATCACAGCTGAACTATTCTCGCAAGGTCCTAGACCTGCGGCCATGTCTATCGCGGTTCTTGTCAATTGGATGGCTAATTTTTTGGTTGGCATCGGTTTTCCAAGTATGAAGGTAAGATATTCTTTAAATTAAAAAAAAAACGCTCAATTCGAGACAAATAAATTGTACGGGATTTCGTGTTTTCGAGTGTTTTAACTTTAATCCAACAGTGGTCGAAACGTTAAATATTTTATTTTTATATGAATAAAGGGAAGGACCAAATTAAAAGATTTTTTACATCCGTGCGATAACTATATTTATTTTACGTAAGAAATAAAATGTTTCGTTATAGTTTATTAGGATGATAACACGTAAATGTTACTTTGTTAGGAACGCCGTTCGAGGATTAAGGTACTCGTAATCGAAACATAGACAAAAGACTGACAGTGTGTCAAGCAGAAAGAAACGATTGACATTTGTTAGTTTTACGTTAGCCCCTTGTTTTAATGTGTTACAGACTAGCCTTGAAAACTACACGTTCCTACCATTCAGTGCATTCCTAGCCATCTTCTGGATCTTCACATACAAGAAGGTACCTGAGACCAAGAATAAAACGTTCGAAGAAATTCTAGCTTTATTCAGGCATGGTAACGACAGGTACGCAATAAATAAGCCACTTAATACCATTCCTAATACGTATAGCAAATCATTAGATAGATAATCTTCAGTTCTCAAGCCCTTTTTATTTCGCTGATTTCCATCGATCTCTTTCTTATTATACGTATACGTATTGTTCTATACGTACGATGGTTCTATCAGAAGACAGCTTGTTCATTTTTGTTCGCTCCTCGCTTTTCATTTGTTGTCACGGAGCGTGAAGAAATATCCAACTAACGGAAGACTTTGTATTCACGTTTTATAACACGTGTCGATCCGTTAACGATAAACGCGAAAAGAATTATTACCTTTCCTCTCGGAAAAGAACGATCGTATCCTGTCGATGCACGATATACTGTTATCATATCCGTCCACACGTCCGGCCGTCTGTAATTTACGACGAATCATCAAGCGTATACGTAACACGTGAATTCTTAATTGTTATTCGAATCAAATGGAAAGTGTAGAAAATGAAAGGAAAATCCGCATATATTCTTGCGAATAAAAACCGGAAGGCTAGAAAGTGCACGACTTCGACTCGATTCGGCAATCGATATGATATTTATACGTTCATCGTGCGAAGATTAATAACGATTAAAAACGATTAATCGAATGGAGAGTATAACGATCACGAAACATCCGTTTGATGAGGGGAAAAAAAAAGGAAAATACGAGTGCAGCAATTATCTTGGAATAAATCGAATCACGCATATAATATTGCACAGTAATACGCTATATCGAACACTTAATAATCTGTAAGAGCTTCTTTTAATCAACAATTACGCAGTACTATCGACTTCATTATTATTATTGTGTTGTCGTTATTGTTACTATTATGTTATTATTATATCGAACATACAACAACACAATTTCTCTAGTACTACTTTCTATATTCATTGTGTAGATGAGACATGACGTTTTACAAATGCGTTACCCTATAGTAAAACAGGGACGTACTATCAATTTGGTAGGATACTAATGTCACACTACACGTCCATGCGTGTATCGCTGCCTAATCGAGGCTATAATACGGATTCAACTGTGATAAAAGTTCGTTCGATTTTCTCGAGAGAGATAGATTTCTAAATCAGTATATCAGTTGACTCGTACACGTACTAGTACGCTCGTTAATTGTATCTCCGGAGTAAGAGTAAAACTAAATAATATTTTCGCGAAGATTGCGATTAGAATCGTGAACAGCGTTAACGTTTATAGGTTTCGAGATTAAATATCTAAAAGCTCGTTATTGGGAACAGAGATTCGAAATTCGATCGCATACAAGACGAGATTTTAACTACGTATCGTAACGTAGGAAATTATTCAGCAGCAAATAATTCAGATTATAATATGTGTATAATATCATGAAAACGTTCATGGTAATTGTCGCATGGTTGTATAGTAACAATTTATTGTTCATACCGTATCATAGTAGTATTTGCCAATAAAATTTTCGGCATTGACGTTACACCGAACAAAGTCTTTCTTGTAATACACAGAAGGTACAACATCGTTTTCGTAGATTCACGTGTTCTATGTTTAATAAGTAATGGTTTCGTTCGACTATAAATACCATCTATCTAATGATTTCTTTTTGTCGCATTTTTC
Organism: Bombus impatiens; assembly: GCF_000188095.3. NCBI lineage: Eukaryota > Metazoa > Arthropoda > Insecta > Hymenoptera > Apidae > Bombus > Bombus impatiens. The sequence goes on along the minus strand of NT_176547.1, from coordinate 55,593 downwards.
TTGTTGTCGCATACGCGATTAAAATAAACGAGCCAAACTAATTGTCGAAGCTACGATCGTTTGTTTTACCTTCAACCTTGTGATTTATTTGAAGTTTCCGTAATTATTATAGATATTCATTTGTAAGACGTGCTCAGCTTGAAGCTTTATAGTCTTATTGTTACGTATTCCCCAAGGCCAAATGGATATTATTATATTTATTTGTTTAGCATATTGTACATGTATTATTTCAATAAATCGTTATTTAATGGTTCTGATAAATTCTTTAAGTTCTGAAACTTCCGTACTCTGTTTTGTTTTATACGATGACGAATTATGTTCTACATATCGTAATTGTGCTTTCTATGTTATTTGGAGCAGGAGCAGCTTGCGGGACAGCAGACTTTATGGGTGAGTCACGCAAAACATTCCCTGTTACTGTGGTGGCTTTATTACGATATACCATATGAATTTCTAAAGATTATTTAAATGCATGACAAACAATTATCAAAGACACCACTAGTCGTCTTTAAAAGAAAGGATTATTTTTTAGCGATCGTTCATCCATTTTCTCCTCTTCTTTTTTTTTTTTTACTTTTTCATTTCCGCCAAGCCATTCGAATCTATACGCATAAATATTTCTCTATATATTACTATTTGCTCTAACGTTTCTATTTATACGAAGGTGAAACTTCGATGTGTGTCGAATTCGATCTGAATTTATCGTTCGATCATTGCTTCTGCAAGCGAAAAATAATCCTGTCCCTGCCTATTTTAAGTGACTACCATTAACTTCGGTCTAACAGCCTGGCATGTTGAAACATCTTTACTTACTATCAGCTCATGTGAGTTTCCATCTCATGCGCTACCTAAGTCAGGCTAATTAATCGTAATAAAGGAGAGAACATAGATTGCATGAATAACTCGTTTACGACAAATTGTAATTTTTCGTTTTTCTTTTGCGAAGATACATTTCACAGTTTCTAATAGTTCTTCAGGGCTATTATGTGATTAATACAAAAAAAAAAAAGAAAAAAGAAAAAAGAAGAATGCTTTTAGCGATCTTGCGAGAATATAAAAAGAAAAAGAGAAAAGAAAGTGCAATTCCTAACGATTCGCTGGTAAGGTTTGCTATAACATAACAGCCCCGACCATTTGATTCCCTCCTGGAGCCTTGTATTTTACAGCATGCTCCTTTTTAGTCTACCAATACCCGATAAATGTTCGACGACAGATCAGTCTTGGAATAATTTTCATGTCGATAGTTGGCACGAGTTTATGGCGCTGTACTGTGCGATTGCATGTTAGTGCTTATATTACTGTTTGGCGTACAAATTCATTTCTGAGTTGTATACAAAGTGATATAGATATATTTTACTTCGATAGGCAAACGCAGCAAGAGCAGCTTTGCATATTATTCTATCATCGTTCGCGCAAAACGAAAAAAAAAAAAGAAAATTTTTTTTTAAGTAATGTAAGTTAAGTAACAATGAAAATGAGTAAAAGGAAAGAAAAGGGAAATGTTAACGCGAAGCGTGAAAGCAATTTTGCGTTCAAGTTCCCTTATCTGATCAGTGCAGCTCTTGATAAACTCGCAAGCTACGCAATTATTCTTTTTCTTCTTCTTCTCTTTTTTTTTTTTTACTTTTATTCCATTTGTTTCTCTATTATGAATTACGCTAACACAAGGTTTTGCCGAAACATTCGATGAATCGTTAACAGCTTCTATATATATATATACATATACATATGAATGAACTCTAATCGATAGTCGGTCTATGGTTGCTTATGATTTAGTGGAATTTTATTAAATTTGTTGGTTTATAACAACCGTACGCTAGTTGATAAACGACATAGAAATAGTATAAAAAGCCATTTTCTTCTTGTCTTTTATGATCGAATGAGTGCTACTTATCAATTTATTATTGTGTATGTTTGACTTTTACTGTGCCAGTAAACGCATTTATGTCATCGATATTTTCTATCTATATTTATATACTGCTCAGGTAAATTATGGTAAATGGCAGAAGGTATAACACGAAGAAATTTCGATTTATCAATACCATTGTTCACCGTGTTTTTCAGTCGTAACGAATATACAGTTTGGACTAGTATGCATTGGAAAGTTTTGAACAACAAACTGTATATCTAGCTCGTTAATAAAATGATATCGATGATTTTTGTTAAGAAAAAACCAGTCTCTAACGATCGAAGCGAGACTGGTTTTAACGACGCTAGGAATCACTTGTCCTCAAAGCTCAAAATACATATGGAGAACAGATTCTTTCTTTTTTTTTCTTCTCGCTTCTTTGAAATATCTCTGCCGGAAAATTCTATATTCTTTTAACTATTCGCACGACAAAAATAGATAGCACGACTTAAGTCTCACGAAGTAGAACGGGCTACTTCGTATCGAACTGGTCGGACGACAGTCGATGAGACTGTTGTTGCGTGCCGCGTGTGATAACTCGATACGAGTATACTTGGAAATTGCGAGGGTGCTTGGGTATTTGGGAATCTTGAACGAACCCCCTTTTTTTCATTCTTCCAACGTAAGATGCGTAATGCGTTTGTATGTCTTTTTTCTTTTTTTTTTTTTTTTTTTTTTAATAAATAGCTTCCTTGTACGTACGGTGCGAAACTAGGATTTCTCTCTCAAAATCGAACATAAAAACGATTCGAGGCTCGTTGGCCATGTAACATTATTATATTGCAGGGAAGAGGAGCTCGCCACTAACTCTAGCAAGGAGACCGTCCTATCTGACGCCACCACTGCCAACCATACCCACGCTACTGACAAACCATAAAAATATAAAAAAAAAAACCTGATAATTGAGAACGATTTTAATCGAATAATCGAAGGTCACTATAGATTCTCGTAACCGGTCAATCTAATGGAATAATTGTTATCGGCAACGATTTAGCATACTCGTAGCACACAAACTGCTATAAGATATCATTGTATCACTGACTTACACACACATTTAAGACTAAAAAGAAAACTTTTTGAAACACTCGTTACTAGCATATATTATATTAATGAACGAATATTTCGGCATCACCGATAAAATCGTATACATATACATATACATATATATATATATATATATACACATATATTCTATGTTGTAAAATAAATCTGTTTGTTTATTTAATTACCGGTTTCAGTTCTCTTCCACTCGTACATACGACCTCGACGTGGAATTTTTTTTATCGTTGGTCAAACTTTTTGACCTAATTTTCGTTTACCTTGCAGGGGAAGTCAATTAAGAATATTCGTCACGCTGAAGAGATCGAAATGTCTCATGCAGCGTGCGTTTTTTTTGTCTTTCGTTTCTCGATGATTAGCAAACGATCCCGCGGACACCCGTTCCATTCGATTCGAGAGTAAATAATAGTGTCGAAGTTGGATAATTATGCAGACGATAAGTACATGTGTTTGAAGTCTACTACACAGGCCAGTGAACCACTGTAATCCTACAAGGCTAGAAACTGTGAAATGAATTATCATTTCTTGAGACGAGAAAGAAAACACGAACGTACGCGCACATCGGAACTAGATAAACGAACGACAATAGGCAAAATTAAAGTTCGACTAATGGTAGCTTTGCAAGTGTATTATTGTATAGCGTGCCACAGAACAAAAATGAAATACATAATGAATTATCGTAATAGTAAATAATAAGCAGAATTACGTCATAAACCTTGAAATTTTCAAATTCAAATCCAGGTCAATTAGGATAAAATAAACTAAAAAAAAAAAAACGGATATGTAACTTACGTTGACGAGTTGTTGATAAGACGCGATGTACTGTTTTCTCGTAATTCTACGACGTCGGTGCATGTTGAATCGATGCCCTTGACGAAGATCTGGAATGTAATAAGAGAAGGAAAGATTCAATAGACATGTATGAAGAAGCGGAAACTTGGACAAGTCGCGTGATGTTTTGCAGGAGCATGCTAAACTGTGTGAATGCATTAGAGGGACACATACCGCCAGCAGAGAGTGCAGCCCTGATGGTGGCCGAGGAGAAGCCACACCCTGATTCATGTAAGGCTTAAAAACCTGACCAAGATCGTCCACAATCATCTGTCACCAATATAGTCATTTCCGTCTTTATACGACAAACAATTCTTTCAATTTTCTTTTCGATAATCGACAGATACGAATAAAAATATGATATTACGTGTTTCATTATAAAATTTATTATAAGATAAAACTATGTCCAATCCAAGTTATTTTATGTTCTTTCGAAGAATTGTTTGTTACTTGTCGCTTATTCCATCTACCTGTCATTGTGCATGTCATAATGCCATCTATGTATGTTGGTAAATTTTGTTTATTTGTAGTTTCATTGTGATACATTCGTTTTAAATTTATTTGCGACTATTATTTTTCTGCTTTCAGTATGATTCAAAAGTGCAGAGGAATCAAAGTGCTGATTATATGAAATCAAAATTACATTGCTGCTTCGCTACTACAAGACATACAAGTGGTCCTAGCAGAGAACAATATCACACTACCTATATTTTCGTGTTGACAATAGCAATTTAGAGGAGTACAATCGAGTATAATTCCGTTGTAAATGAGACAACAAGCTATTTTAATCACAATCAACCACCGATCACAGATGTATTATACATATTTAAGACGTTAGACGTCGAAAATTTAACGACATCGGTATCTTTTGTAAATGCTCATTCCTCAACTGTTCGTTTCTAATTATTCACCTTTTATTATTCTATGGTAAGGAATTTTCACTAGAAATTTACGATCTCATAAATCAGAGCAACTGTGTCTCGTAAATTATTTGAAATGCAATTTATTATTACACGATGTTCTTTTCTTCTTAGGGAGGAAAAAAAAGATCGTTACTATCTCGAAATTTTAATTGTCTCAAGTTCATTTTCACTTTACGTAACTAAGTACTTGCATTTCATCGGTCATAGTTCTATTTTAGCTTTTCATTACTCACACTGCTTCAGCCAAACACTCACACCATTACACTCGATTAAAAGTTGAATATAGTTGAATATACTTTCATTTGCATATAGAGCTTATATTCCTGACCTCACCACATATGTGAATATAAATGATAGGTGTTGTAAATATTAAGGAATATTGTGAATAGAAGTAGACACGTACTTACTTTATCGTAATCCTTTTTTTTTATCATAGTTCGATAAAACTCTCAGCATTATGAGCTCTATGATTTATATACATATATATATATATGTATGTATATATGTCTCTCTTCTGTCATCTGTGTGCAGTATGATAATCTGTTGTCCTATTATTATATCTGATTCTAGTCAATTCTAAGTATTCCTATGATTCTTATAAATAACATTAGTAGATATATTGGCTTCATTTCCATTCTAAGAGTATACATGCGCTATTGACACTGGCCTTTGTAGTAGTTTAAATGGAGGTAGGCCATTAAGGATTCTTACATTAACACATATGGTCTCCACAGATCGATTTATCGATTTGTAAATGTAAAGGCATAAAAAGAATGAGGAGTCATATGAATGTTAAACTTACAAGATTTTAAAACAAATTATATATATCACATTATCATTATTTTTTATATGAAACTGTAAGACCGACTTTTTCAATACTACCGCAGTTGGAGCATGTGTGGCGTAATGGGCATGTCCGCATGAATGTAATTTACTTCATTTAGATTAAAAACAAAAAAAAAAAGAAAAAAGAAAACTCTGAATGGTAAATATTAATCTTCCGTATTTTTATTTCGAAATTTTCTCATCCTTGAGCTTATTTACATGATAAGATGCTAAAAGATAATTATATCGTAGAAGTCGCAGTTTGCCTATTGATCATGTAGACAAAAATTTAACTAAAACAAGTAACTTAATACAATTATTAAGTCTTCCAAACGTCATCGCTCTGGTGGATACAGATAACGTTTGAATGGAATATTCGTAACATACAAATTAATATTCATGAGCATATCGCATAAATATTTGTAACTATAATATTGTGTTTTTCAGGTATTTTTTAACGTACTTGAGGATTAAGAAATAATTGAGTGAAAAATATTAATCATTGAAAATAAAATTATTTTTTAATATTTTTCTAGCGAAGAATTATCTTTATGCCATAAATTTCAGGATGCTGACGACAAACAATTTTTTTAAATCTATAAAAATGATAATACATAATTCAAGTATAAAAAAGTTTTACTTTTCTGAAAAATCTGAGTATATTCTTAAATAAAATACAGAAACATGTTTGCCATGTTTTAAATACGCAGGACGTTACTTCTTATAGACAAAATAATTTTCTACTAATCATTATAAAAAAATATTCAAACATATAATATGTACATAAATATATGAAGGTCGCTTTAATCTAAGTATATATTATACAAATACTAAAAAGGATAGCAAGTATTTGCAATCATAAAAAAAGAACATAGTAATAAAATTTGAATCTCGGTAACAAGATTGCTTCATCGTAATATAAATCAGAAGCATTTAACAAACGATTTAATGCCTGAATATGCAAACGGCCCGAAGGTACATTGCTAAGAAACAGCTCGATATCCTTTAACAGTTTCTTTCTACAAAGAATCGTAGAGGCTTGCTATTTGTCGTCTATCTAAATTGAAACGGTTTGGTAGATGAATGCCAAGAGTAGAGTAACAAGTATTGCAAACGCGCATGGAAAAAATGTGCATCTGATTAATGTTGGTGAACAGTTGTGTTTGCAGCTGGATCAGAGCGATCTTCCGGCGCACCCGCTCAACCGGAGAGACCACCGCCCCCGCTTCCCCCGCCACGCTTTCCGAACAGCGGTGTCTGACAATGGGAAACAGCTCCTCTTAATATTGGTAATCTAGTGATCATGAACGCGTCAATCCCACTGCCGCTACTGCTCACCACCAACAGTCTCACATTGGAGAATCAACTATACGAAATCATCACGGAGAGGAGCAAGGCCTGCGCGGCTTTCTTGCGGAACAGTTTACGTCGAGCAGTGAACGCGACCACTGTCAATTGGAGTGTCGCGGAGAATTTCGAGAATAACGTATCGTGCAATCATGCCTGATTCAATGGACGAAGAGGTTGAAAATGTGGATCACCTGTTGATTGTATTCGAATATTGAATAAAATGAAGTCGATCGCAAACGTTTAAGCGAGGAGCTCAAACGACCGATTTAGTTCGGTCTCGAGTATGCTCGCACGTGAGGTAACCTCTAAGAATGAATATATCTAGATACAAGATCGAAACGTTCTTGATTTCGCGGAATTTGCCAATTGCAATTTACCGAACAACATAGAACAATAGTAAGTGCAAATAGGTGGTCGAGACATCGAAAAGACTCGACGATGATTTGGGGATTTTTCGATACGATTTTGGTAGGCGAATCAACCGCAGCGTTCGATATGAGACGTAAGAATCTTTCCCACGTGAAACGTAGGGAAAAAATAGACGAAGGACGAGGTAATGAAGATCCTCGAAAAAGAACCTAACAAAATGTTGCGAAAGTGATTGTGCCTAGACATACGTTTGAAAGATAGAAAATGAAAAGAAAAGAAAATAGAAAACGCGTAAGTTGAATCGTGATCACTAAAAAGCATTTGAACTTCGTGCGACATCGAAGAATATAGAACATATAATTGCTAGATGCGACGAATCGTTTAACGAAACCCCAGAGGAAAAGAAGGTGTATATCTATATATATACTTCACTTTTATATCGTTAATTTCATAGGTTTTATTGGAATTATATGTCATTTTGTATCACTGTCGTCTTTATAAGTCATTGCACTGTAATATGGTTATGCGTTACGTGTTTGTTGATAAATTAAATTCGATAAATTTTACGGCTGAAGTTAGGAACAAATTTCGGATCTGGAATCGACCAAATTATTATTCAGTCAGCATTAAACCAAAACACGGACTCAGTCTATCACTTTAACAGTCGCAGTGTTTAAAGACATTAACTAAGATAATGTTGTATGTCGTTATACGGTGCCTCATAAAAACAACATTTATAAGTCGATCAATCATTTTATCTTATAAAAGTACGAGGACATAGTGGTACAAACGAACGGGTGTTGGTTATTGCGATAGTAAGTTTTGAATTATGCGCATGCGCAGTTTTATTTCGATAGTCAGTTTTAAAACTAAACAGATAACACCGACACAAACCTTTTTACGAGTTAAGATTAGTATTAATATGAAGCGAAAAATGAATTACGAATTAAGCTTTGACTAACAAATGTCAAATTATTATGGAATGTCAAACCCTTTCGTTTGGACCAGAAAATATTCTATAAAACCTCGTACATTTAGAGGCATGCCTTTTCTTACTACCTTTTGTCGTTAATATTTTACACCAAAATGCACTTCATTTGATGTCATGCAAATTCTTTGGGAAAAACTTCCCCTATATGTATATAGATGTATATACTGTATACTTCTATGGTACTTACCATGTCGTTGCATAAGAAGATGTATGATAATCCTATACTATTCGATATAGTATATTTAATTCCCTATTCAAAATAGCGTTACACGAAAATTAATTACATCGTTCGAGCGATATATCTATTCGATGCCGATACACACAAACGTTTCAACCGATCGCTTTAATCGAACTGAGATGAACATTGACCGGATGCACTGTATACTGTTTCAAGCGCCATCTTTTTGTTGGAGAACAAACAACACTTAAAATTTCATTCACTCAAAGATTATATTGGACATTAGATATATCTTATACAATAACATAAAATGATATGATTTTTACAGAGAAATTAAAGCGTTATTTTAAACTGTTACAGCTTTTTATTTATTTTCATGATTATACGTAACATCGATTGGAAAGTGTAAACAGATCGGATTACTTTTAGTTTTTACACACAAATTAGGTTCAGAGATAGAGTAATAAGCACCAAAGAATACACTGACACCATCGGTAAATTCTCTTTCGCGCTAGCTTATAAATAAATTAAACAATCTCTCAAATCGGTTTGCTATTTAAATATCGCGTTATAATCGCGATACAGTACCTAGAATAGAATGAAAAATGAATAAATAAATAAATAACATCGTGTGCAGTAAATCGTATGCTATAATTTAATGAAAAAAAAAACAAAATAAAGGGAAAACTTTTAATTATAAGCTGTCCAAATCATACAGAATCAGTGAGAAAGGCAATAAAGCTATTGAACTGAAAATATGCTAAAGTAGATTTCCTTGCATTAGAGTATTATCAGAATTCCATTATTGATTATGGATACTTAGGCTAGAGATATACAAACATATATACATAGCTACTAGTTTATAGTAGCACATTGTAACGGGCTAATGATAACGATCGCAAACTTCGTTAATATCATACATGTATGTTGAACAAAAATGAACTGTACGTTTCCCACTCGTGTTATGGATGTACGATAATCGTGGACCGAGTGCTGGTAGCATATCCATTTTTTAAAATCATTACAAGCTTAAAGACGATAATTATACATAACTGTAGTTGCAATTACTTCAACTCAAACTAACTATGCATCTGAATGATGAGATCGATGAGTCGAATTCAGAAAAAACTCTGTATTGTGTTAGAAAAATTATTTTAAGACAAACAAAGGATTTACTTTTCACATCTTAAAATTTGTTAAACTATATGTAAATTAGTAAGAGAAATTATCTGAGATTATTAGATGTGGATTAACTACGTTTATAAAATTTTTATCTTTCATGATTTTTTTTGTTATCCTGTTGAGAAAAGGCATGCTGTGATATATATTCATTGAACATTTCGAAGCAAACACAAAATTATCTACATCTAAAAAGAAACAGAAGATAATCTATAAACGATTTTTCTACTTTCGCCACAATGAAAATTATAATTAATGTCATTAGATAAATATAACAATGAGATGCAGTTATGCCATATATATACATATGAATTTTGCAAAACACGAGACATTTCTCTTGTTTTCGAAGGTCTAAAGTCTAAAGTAATTTGTAGGTGTTCAAAGTGCTTTCAAAAAAAGAACAAAAAAATACACTTCCTCGTATCAGAAAATTAATTTCACTATAATTCATCCACACGTAACGATATAATAAATAACTGGTTTCTAAAACTGTAATATTATGAATATGCATATAAATATATATATATATATATATACATATATATATACATATATACGAACGGCAACCTTTATGCGAGGACCTATCCGTACTCGACATGACTTTGATAACAAAATCAGTTATGATTGCATATATAGTTTTGAGTCAATGATATGATACTAAATTCACCGTGTATTGCAACGTTTATAGAGCCTTAAAGAAAGATAAAAAAAATTGGAACAGTCCAACAAAGTGATCAGAATAACGATTTGTAAAATAAGTTCACTGCCACTTTAACGACTTGTGCTCCATGGAGAGCGCCAATATTCCAAATGTGAATGTGTACAGTTATGTGAAAAGTACTTATAACTTAATTATATTTACATAATATTAATTAGAGTTATGTAAAACTAAATAGCATGTAATAATATTAAGAATGATATACATATGTAGGGTACAGATAAAAGAAAAAACCATCGATTGCAAAACTATTATATTCCTGACAAGAAAAAGATTATGCCTGCTCATTTGTATATTATACGTAAATCTTAACACAGAAAAGTTTCTCTGGTAGAAATTCTACTTATTGACGTGATTCTTCTTTCTGAATATTTATTTCATAAAAAAGGTTATATCCTTTTAGTTTGTTTCATTTTAATTAGAATATATATTCGGTCACAGATATTTGGGAAAGAAGTTAATATTTTGTTTAAAAAAGATAAATTTCTCTTCAATGGCCTGTAAACAATTTCTTATCTTCAAATTTGTTAAAATACTACAAGTAATTTTATATTTATGAAGCATTATATAGATATCTCTTTTTTGAGGAGAAAACATTTCATATTTTCTGGAAAAACATTTTAATTATTTTCAATTCATGCAATGTTATTTTGAGTTTGTATTACTAAAAAAGATACAAACATATAATATTGCAAACATGGTTTTATTTGCAATTGTATATATACGTAGCAATTGTCTATAATATTTTAATTACATACTTATGATTAATGTATTTAAGCTGAACAGATAAATTTAAGTGGGAAGATCATATACAACATCTTTTAAAATCTACAAATAAAAATATTTACTAAGTAATGTCAGTGTTTTTAATTATTTAGTTAGAGAGATGTATATAAAAAAAGCAAACATTTTTTTTCGATGTAATTAAATATATTTTATAAAAAAAAACATTTGGAATTTGAAATTTGGAATTTTGTTCTGAATACTTATGGTTTACATTCTTGATGATAGGATTCCAATGTTCGAAAATCTCTCCATGTTGGAGGTAAAGCACTGTGTAAATGTAAACCACAACGTTTACATGGATCACTAAACAGATTATTTAAACTATGGAACCAAGTCTGTAAAAATAATAATACGAATTGAATAAGTTAAATTTTATATCTGTTACATTATTCAAATCCTATTATCCTTATTACTTCCTTACCATAAATGATCGGACAGCTAATTCAGGTAATGTAGGGGAATAAAAATGTAACATAGCAGCGTGAGCATTTTCCGTTACTTTTCTAAAAACCTTGTGTCTGGACTCTGTCCATAAATCCATAGTTTCTCCATAACCTTTAACTACTACCCATTCAATCATTAAACCTTTAAACGCTATGACTCCTTTTAAAACATGTCCTAGGGTAACATGTAATACTACATTTGATGCAAATGGTCGAGATACAGATACTGTCATATCATTAAAAAGTCTATCAAATGTGGCTATTAATGAATCAACTTGTCTATAAAGGAAATAAAATATATATCAATAATCTTATTAATATTAACTCATAAGTTATAATTTAAACTATGCTACTTATAACTATGTCATTGAGACAATTTAACTTACTGTTGAGGAACATTATGATTACTCGTTTGGATTCGACCTCTTTTTGCTCTGCTAGTAGTATTATAAGACCTTTTCAGAGAATTTTGGCTAAGTATTGCTTGAGCAACATTGCTATATTCATGAACTTTATCCGTCCACTTGTAACTATTTACTAATGTACTATACAATGCTTGTCTTTCTTGCGTTGTTTCTTGACTAAGATATGTAGTACTTGCTAAATTAAATGGTCCTGGTGGTGGATTTAAACTGCTTACAGCTTGTTCAACATCTCTAAATACAAAAAAAGAATGTTTAGTACAATATGGTTTTATGATAAGTGTATTGTTAGAAATTTAATACCTTAGGTTGACATTGACTGTTGTTAAAAGTTCTTGCAATTCAAGCAAATATTTATTTTCTTTATTTTCTTCCCCATGATCAGCACGTAGTCCATTTCCTAAAGAGTCAAAGACCTGGCCAACACTTGAGCGTAATACCTTAATTGCTGTCAGTGCAGTCTGTAGCTGTTCCATTTTTATCGTTATTAATATCTGTTCATATACATCATATGCTAGTATTTCTAATAGAGCAGTCTTTCACATTTCTTCTTTCAGTGTACATATAAAATTGAAAAAAATATGTAAAGAGCATAAAACCTTCTCCTATTATTAAACCACCTTCCAATAACGACAATAGTAGATTCGTAAAATAATTAACCTCTCAAAACATTACGCCATGAACAAGATACCTCATAGATCTAACACTCAACTATTCGTCACGATCATAGTCATGGAAGTAATAGAAGAATGTGAAATAACGGGAGGACCAAAGGACATAGGAAAAACGCTAAAGGAGACTAAACCACTGAGCTTGCTGAATGACTAAACTAAACTACTTTTCGTAATTTTTCACCACTTATTTGAAGTACGTACATATACAATATTTCATTTGGTACAGAAAAATATTTATGTATATTATATAACATTTATTAAACATTAGTTAAATACAAAATAATAATAATATAATCATAATAATCATATATGTAAGACAAAAGTCTCACTACAATTACCATTGTAGTGGCGCCACTTTTTCCTTTCATCCCCACTACTACTCGGTCCGTCATGAATCGTGTACGCGACTACACTAAAAAAAAAGAAAAAGAGGCAGAGACGACTCGAGTTATCTTTATACGATGGTATTACACAACGAATTCTAACTTTTCGATTAAAGCGCCTTACTGTGGACAAATTGACTAAAACTGTCCGGTCATTAAGAGTCTTATCCCCACAACAGAAGTTTCCAGACCTGTATATATGACCGTGGCCATATTAATCTTTAGAAAATTTCAATTATCTTCAGATGCAACGTAAATATTTTAAGATTAAATGATGGGATCGGTATTAAGGTTCTTAAATTTATGGCTTATTCGCGCTTTATAAGAATATTGAAAAATAAATATAGTGTTATGTTTTAAAAAATACTTATAACCTTGAAATTTTGCAAAAAAAACAATCATGAGAAAAATCTATTTCACCATTATGTGTACCCTTGAAATGGTGTAACTTTGCCTTAAAAAGATTTTTTATATAGCGATAAATAAAGCAGATGTTAGGTGATCCTATTTATCTGGTCCACTTTGTATATGATATATATACATTTACACGTATTGTATACGCATACATGCGCTGATAGAGATGATATTAAGTGAAAATTTGACATCGGAATAATACGGACTCAGCTGTCACTTTACTGAATAATTTTAATGTATAGTTTTGTAATTTAAAACGTGACGTTAAGAGATGATGTCCGAAAGAGATTATGCGCCACTTAGTGCTGCTTGTGTACGTTCTCTTAATGATAAACTTTATGAAAAACGAAAAGCAGCTGCTTTAGAAATAGAAAAGTAAGGTTATATTTCTTGTTTACTTGTTTATAATATTATTTATTCTTGACATTTATTAATAATATTTTATTCCAGAATGGTAAAAGAATTTGCTGCACACAATAATACCGTTCAAATAAAACGATTATTAAAAGTATTAGGCCAAGATCTTGCTACATCACAAAATCCGCATACACGAAAAGGTGGTTTAATAGGTCTTGCAGCAATAGCAGTAGGATTGGGAAAAGATACTGGTCAATATATAGAAGATTTAATTCACCCTATCCTAGCTTGTTTCTGTGATTCTGATTTACGTGTAAGATATTATGCTTGTGAAAGCTTATACAATGTAGTGAAAGTAGCAAGAGGTGCTGTATTGCCACAATTTACAGATATTTTTGCAGCACTTAGTAAATTAGCTTGTGACTCAGAACAAAGTGTAAAAAATGCTACTGAGTTACTTGATAGACTAATGAAGGTAATTTAAAATTGTGGAATACACAGCATATATAATATAAAATTATTTATCTTAAACACTATTTCAGGATATTGTAACTGAGAGTGGTCTATTTGATCTAGTTGGATTTATGCCTTTATTACGAGAACGCATTTATACTAAAAATCCATTTGGTAGGCAGTTTGTAATAGCTTGGGTGTCTGTCTTAGATGCTGTCCCCAACATGGATTTTATCATATTTTTGCCTGAAATTCTTGATGGTTTATTTAGAATATTAGAGGATCCAATGCCAGAAATTAAGAAAGTTACAGACACAGTTCTGGGTGAATTTTTAAGAAGTATAAAGGCTAATCCTGGAAGAGTAGATTTTCCAGGAATGATAAATATCTTAATTACACATGCCCAAAGTACAGATGAATTATTACAATTAACAGCAATTACATGGATTAAGGAATTTGTACAATTATCAGGTCCTCTTATGCTTCCTTATATGTCTGGTATTCTTATAGCAGTATTACCATGTTTAGCATATGATGGAGATACTAGAAAAAGTATTAAAGAAACTGCAACACAAGTGAATATGAACTTGATGAAATTAATAACTATGGAAAATAAAGAAGTTGTATATAATGCTAGTGAAACTGGTGCTCAAACTCAAAAAGGTAAAATTATATTTTCTTAAAATCTTCTAAAAAGTTCTAAAATACTTAAAGAATGATCATAATAAAAAAACTGATTTTTTCAGATTCTAGTCAAACTTATTCCCTAGCTGAAAGTTTAGATTTATCTAGTGTTGTTGAAGTGTTAACAAAACACTTAATGTATATATCAGTCCAAACAAAAGTTGCTGTTTTAAAATGGATTCATCATTTGTTCATAAACATTCCACATAAAATGTTTAATCATATAGAAAATTTGTTCCCAATTTTAATGAAGTCTTTAAGTGATAATTCAGATGAAGTGGTGCAACAAACATTAGTTGTAATGGCTGAAATAATTAGCTCAAAATCACCTGAAGCAGCAATTCCAGATTCAAATGCAGAAATGCAAAACAAATATTTTACAAAATTTATTGTAAATTTATTAAGAATATTTTCAACAGACAGACATTTATTAGAAGAAAGAGGAGCTTTTATTATTAGAGAATTATGTGTATTATTAAGTGCTGAAGATATTTATAAAACATTAGCAAAAATATTGTTGGAGGAACCAAATTTAAATTTTGCATGTACAATGATACAAACTTTAAACGTTATACTATTAACAAGTTCAGAATTATTTGATTTGCGCAATAAACTTAAAGATTTAGATTCTGTAGTGAGTATACTTTAAATATTATTTACATATTTAAATGTTTTATATATTTATATGTTTTAAACTATATGTGTTCTTATAGGAAAGTTGCGAATTGTTCAAATGTTTATATGTATCCTGGTGTCACAATCCTGTTGCAACTGTAGCACTATGCCTTTTATCGCAACATTATGAACATGCATGTAATATTATTCGATCATTGTATCCTTTATTATCGTATTATATCAAACTTTAAAATTAATTTTTTCTAATCTAATATTTCTTAATTAAAAATAAATTAGTGAAAATATAGAAGTAACTGTCGAATTTCTTACTGAAATAGATAAATTGGTACAACTGATCGAGTCTCCAATATTTACTTGTAAGTATATTGAATTATTGTGGTATTTAAATTATATTTACAGAAAAATAATGCATTTTAGATTTGAGATTACAACTTCTAGAAAGGGAAGAAAATGATGCTTTAGTATATGCACTTTATGGTCTGCTTATGATTCTTCCTCAAAGTGAAGCATATGCAACTTTACAAAGACGTTTAGCAGCAATTCCACCAACAACAAAATCTATACCAAAAACAGTATCGAGGCCAAAATCATTTAAAGATACATTTAATTTCCCTGAATTATTGAAACATTTTCACACTACTCAAGAACAACATAAAGAACAAAAACGTAAACTGCGATTAACAAATTTAACAGAAAGAAATACAAATCATGCAGACATATAAATAACATTTTTATAATATTAAATTTTAAGTAATTATAAATAATAATTTATGTGATAGTAAACTTGTGTGTATGTATATATACACAGATGGATACATACTTTTAAACTTTGTTATTGTATGAATTACTTGTCAAAAGAAATTTACACATTTTTATGATATTTTCTTTTTATTACAAAATTATGATATATTATCAAAATAAATTGTTTTTTCATAATATTTAATATATACAGTTAACTTTACAATTACTATTTATTGGCTTTGTACATATAAGTACATCAAAACGATAAATAGAATAAATGTATTGGTATTTACAGTCTTTTCCTCATTAAAAAAATAATAAAATTTATGAAACATTTTGCTAGAGTGATGTATACTCTGAATCATCTGTATCATCTAGACTATCAAGCTTTGATATACGGTCAAGTTGATCTATAAGTAAATCATTTTTATATAGAATCATTGCAATTCGTTCCTGCATGACACACATGTTCTTCCATTTTTTTGTACTTTCTTGAGCGGGTAAATTAGTTTTTTCAATAGTTCTTAATTTCTCCGGAAATGTATCTATTAAATGTAAGAAATTCTCATAACGTTCCTTGCTTTCATGGGACAAGCGATAAGAATACGTTTCTAATATATGTTCATAATTATCTACATCTTTGTCTAAGATTTGAATTTGTAGGAAAACCGTTTGTGCCATTTTATACCAATCAGCAACACATTCAGATCGGCTTATCATAGATGGTACACAAAATGTTTCAAGAAGATTCTTTATTCTTTGTCCCGTTGATGTAACCTGAAAATAAGTGGAGAGAGATTAAAAATAAATATTGGTTTTCTTTTTATAATGCTCTGCTTTCTTGCCTACATGATATGAAGATATCTATATTGAAAAAATACCTTTATTCGTTCCAGAACATGAAACTGTTCATCATTGTATGTAAGGCCACGAGTAGCTCTGTCTCTTAATAAATGTTGCCAACCATCTCGTAAACGGTCAACTAAAGTTGATGCCTTTTGGCTCGCTTTGTTGGCCCATGGACACCACAATCCACGAATAATATTGTCCCATTCACCGCGCAGACTACCTTCCTTCATGTACCTATATTTGAAATAATAAAACCAATTTTATTCAAATGGTATAAATCATTCTTATTAGACGAACCAAGAGAGAATGCTAACAAATATTAATCACCTCTGATGAAGCTGCACTACCGCAGGTGCTAATTCAGTCAAAAGCTCTTTACTTTTCAAATCCAATTCTTTTTTCCAATTCTTCATTTCTAAAGTGTTTTGACTTCCAAGCTTTCTAAAAATTTGCCAAGCAAGATTTTCACTTCTTTCTATTGCTATAACTGTATCTTCTATAGCTTTTGTAAAATCTTTGGAATGTTGACATTTTTCTAATAATCTTGTGAGTTCTGTTGAGACAAGTCCACTGAAAGCTTCGATCGCATCCTGTGACAGTTTACTACACAATACTAGTTTGTCGATTCTTCTTTTGCAAACATAGCCTACGGAACAAGCTACTTTTGCTTGACTAGCATCATTTTCAACAGACACTAAATTTGCAAATACTGGGAATTTAGGTAATTCTGAATCCACAGGCAAATCAACATTATTGTTTTCTTTAGAAAATAACATTAATGGTTTGCTCTCAGATGTATTAGGATAACCTTTTCCAGGAGTACATTCTTCGACAATATTTGTTAAAAATGTATCTCCAAAAAGAATTATCTGAGCATGAGGTGCAATGTCAGTTTGATCCTGTATATGTACTTGAAGCGCTGTCAACTTTTCTTCAAGATGCAGGAAGACTTTTATGAGACTCCCTTTATGCATGTTAAATATGTGTATACGTTTTCTGCAAAGAGTATCAGTTACTTCTGAAAAGAATCGTTCGAAACTCCACATTTTTTGGGGATCAACTTCTAGTAAACCAGCTAATAACGGCGTTACAATTTTTTTTAAACCAATACTCAGCTGACAATTTTGTGGTAATTCTCTACTCCATTCGATAGGTCCACTTTCAGAAGTTTGTACACCAGATATAACACCAGATGCTTTTTTTGTAATAATATAAAACATTGTTTCTTTATTCCTACGACCACCAAACGGTCTAAATGGTAAATTTCCTGTAGCTACATGATACAATGTCACACCTATAGACCACAAATCTACAGTTGCCCCAAAGGTTTTGCCAACAGGTTTACGTAAGACTGCACGTTCATATATATCTGGATGTAAATATTCCTCCGTACCATACAAAGATACAAATTGCTGATCTTCTTGCAATTCTCTGGCAGCACCAAAATCAGTAAGTTTATAAATCGTACTACCATCATCAGCAATGAATTTCATTATATTACCTATAAGAATAGTAATAATTTATGACTTTATTAAACAGATAGATATATCATATTTTTCAAACTTATATGTTTATATTTTTATATTATATAATTTCCTACCTGGTTTTAAATCTCTATGTACTAAATTATTATCGCGTAAATGTTTCATTCCAGCAGTTAAATGTTCCAAGACTAATAAAAATTCGCTCTCTGCTAGCCCATAAGTATTTTCTGGATCGTCTAAGATGTTGAAGAGACTGCCTCCGGTACAAAGCTCCATAACAATTACCGTACCACGTCCATCTTGCTCTTCTTCAATTGCTAACAGTTGAACGATATTTTCATGATTTACTTTTTTAAGGACTTCAAATTCTCGCATCTGTACATCATGTGGCCGCATATGACTGAGCTGATTGAACGTTTTAACCGCGACGGGTTCCCCGTTGTTTTTATTCACACCTTGAAAAACTGCACCAGTTGCACCTTTCCCAAGAACGCTAGTTGTACACCATACAAAATTTGTCGATCCACGTAAAAAAGACATTTTTAAACTTTTCGGAGCTTATACAAAATTTGTGAGTTTGAAAATTTGACAAGCAGTTTAACCTACTTTATGATTGACAAATTTTAAAACTACAATTCTCCCGTACGTATTTATATATATTATACATCTGTAAACTTTCTACTTTTCAGGATTATTCTTAATCGTTTCATAACACGTTACATGAAAATTTATGCGAATGATTAATAACGCACTCTTGTCAGTGACCAACAACTTTCGAATAAAGTACATATATATCGGTACAATTGTACAACTTGTTATTCAGTGTGTGCAGGAGCGTAACAGTACTTCCAGATCCTCGGCCTTTCATGCAGTGACAGATAGTAATAAATAATAATTCTTATTAAAAGTATATAATGTTTAGCGACATTTATATTATGTTATCAATCAAATTCATATAACAGTAAAAGTGCATAAAAATTAATAACACAACAAATTAAATGGTTTCGTGTATTATATCGCGTGACATAAATAATGTATGTATACAAAGATGGAAAGAAGACTCATAAAACGTTACATGGGTAAAGGAGCTATTGCTGTCTATCGTCTGCTGTCATGCGACTCATGCGTTGCTATATTGTTTTATTTGCATGTGGTGGCACTTTCGGCCAATATGCGTGTTTAACTCTACGGTCTGTCAAAAACAACCAATCAGATCAGTATTCTTTCCAGAAAACCTCTTTTCATCTCTGCTACGTATGTGATTGTCATCAAAGTAAAGGCGTTTTTAAAGATTTCAAGGTTACTTCTATTTCTTTATTAAATTATATATTTTTTCTACATCAATCGATGCGTTCTTTATCCTCTATAAAAACATACTGTGGTGCTTGTATACAGAAGCGATTAACTTAAAAGATATTTTAACCACAAGTTAACAAAACTTTTCATACGAAAGACAAGGGAAACATAAATTGGTTCTGCGTTTCTTTGTCTTTTATACGATAGATTGTATGAAATTAAAGTTAAACTATCTTTCAGACGAATCGTTTAGACCCTATACTTTTATCAGTTGCGATATACACTCTGTATAGAGATACACCCTCTGAAATTTTCTCTCTGATTTTGTATGATTAAATAAGTTGAATGAAAATCCATAATAACTTGATAACTTTTACGATAACGTAGAGTTATTGAGAAGAAGATATGCAATGCATGATGTAAACATTAAATCATTGCAACATTATTAACGTTGAATTAAGAATATTGGATTAAGAAATATGAATCGCAAGAAACAGAGTTTAGATGAACTCGTTCGCGTATACTTCTCAGCTATATAATTTAATTATCAGTAATTAAACAAGAAGAATGTCCTACGAAATATAATATTACTTGTGACAAAGTTATTACAGTTCTTTATTAAGTATATTTCAATAATTTTATAATTATTCAAATTAGTACAAAAAATTATTATACTTCGTTCTTTATCGTAGATATCTTATAATTTTGTTAGATCAAACACCAAATTATATATTTTCTGAAATGTACAGAAAATTCTTTTATTGTAATACTCTTTACCTCTATCAACAATTTCATGTTTCATCGTACGTTAAAGCTTGATAAGTGACATAGAAGAAAATTGAACGTACGTCGTACGTGTTCTATTCGGTATTAGCGAAACGCTTAACCCTTCTCCTTACAGATTCAGGGGGTTAATAAGAGGGACCGAACGAATATCGTGCTTTCAGTCTGCGTACAGCGCAGAGCTACGTACATATATTAACGCATTGTTAAACGTTCTTTGCGTCTTTATCGTACAGGAAACGATACTTGCCATTTAATGGGCGAACAAGCTAGGTCTTGAATAAGCGTTAAGCATGTTCGCGAATATAGTTTGTCGAAACTAAATGTTAGAAACAGTGTGACTATACGAGATACGTACGATGGGTAAATTGGTGTTTTTGGTGCTGTTTGTTTATTCTGTGGGAATTTCACGCTACTGCGAAACTACGTCGACTCCAAATCGGTAATTGTAGCCGATTAAATTCTATGAATTCAAATTCAAGATAACGATCAGATTATCGATCACGACAATGTCTTAGTGGACGCGTTAGACGTCGATAACTTTACGAGAAGAATATGCCGTCTTGAAGTACTAACTAATTGCGCGTATAATTTTCGTAAAGACTAGATAATATATAGAAGAAAGATAGGAAGACGATAGATAGAATATAAATAAAATATAAATGAAAAAAATATTTAATATATAATATTCAGGAGAAAAATTGTGCGATTGTTTGATAGAATCTCCAAGCTTGATTTCTAAAAAGATATCAACTTTCTTACTTAGTTACGATATTTGGTAATACACAGTGGTATGACGATAATCTTTAACGTATATAAATTTGATCGATGTAATATTACGTCGTTAAACATACGTATGCACTGCAGGGGTTGCAGAACAAGACGAAAAATAAAGTTTGTAGCATATTATTTTGCATTGGTGCTAGCTCTATTTTGTTTTTAGGGGATATGTGTTTATGGCACCGAAAAGATTATTAGCCGGCGAAACCGAAAGCGGCTGTTTGTCTTTACACAATTTGGAACTACCGGCTCATGTTCTTCTCGAGCTAGTGCCCACGATAGAAAATCAAGTATTGGCTCGTACTAGCGCCGTTGTAAAAACAGGTAAATACACTTGTAATTGAACGAAGAACTGCAAACCAAAGAATATTGCAAGAGTAACGATAATCTTCAAAGAATTACGTGCACGTCATTATTGGTTACTTAAAAAATTCTTGTCATACGAAGAAACAATTTTTCAAGTTTTAAATTAATAATTATTAAAAGATTATTCACGCGTTACATCGTTAGTTGTCTCGATAGATGTTTGTAATTTGTATATACTCGTCTTTATTGTACCGCGAGAATAGATTCACAGTTCTTTGAGATCCAATCTAGACCTTTGACATCACATTGTGTATGTACATTATACATATTATGTATGTACTCAAGATCATCGGTATCATTTCGATAAGCGACCTCCGTCAATGGCATGCATAAACTATATATGAAATTTGCAAGATGTATCTCAATTTATATTAATTTATACGAATTTACATTATTTATTAATTTAACGAAATGTTGATGAGTTGTTAATATAGAAATACCATTGCGTTAAATTATTACTGATTTTGATTTTAAACGTTAAACACGCAATTCTTCAATTAAAATTACTATTAACGAATTTTACTTAATTTTACGTAATCTTTGTTGCGATAACGAGTAAGCACAAAACTATCAAGATGTAAGAGTGCTTAGATGTACAGTAACATAGAAAATAAAGATTTTACTAATAAAGATCGTTCCAAATTCTACGCTTTTACTGCTTCAGGGGAAAGATGATATTTGGAACAACGTTTTACAGTATAAAAGAATATTTCGAATAACTCGTTATTTTGTAGTTAATTTACAATTGTCTAACTACGCGAAAAATGACGTAGGAACTACAAAATAATCAAAGTTTCGACTTTCAAGAAATTCTTTTCCTATCCTCTTGGTTTTCGTTTTCTCCCTTATCTCTGTAGGTGTTTTCATCTCATATCGGACTCTTTAAACAAATCGTAAATTGAAATTGTCGCTTCCTGCGGGGGGACTGAATTGGCCGACTCCCTCTCTGGAGAGGAAATAAGCAATCGCTAGAATATATACATGAGAAACCCATTTATATTATTATATACGGGATGAACAAATTTAATCCTATTATTATTGAGAAAACTTTAGTATCAAATGTTTTTTTAAAGCTCGTATGGGTCACTGTAGGAACAACGATTATCTAAATCGACGTGTAATTAAGCAGCTAATTGTTTGCAGCCTTTCTTGGTATAGCAATTTAACGATTAAGGATGTCCTTTCGCGTGAATGCATTTATGTCAGACGAAGACGATTGCTTCGATGTTGCAAGCTAACATGGCAAATAATCATATATTACATTTTCAAACTTAATATTATAAATTATAAGCACCAGTTGAATCCCAAAACTTTCTTTCTTGATGTTATCTACGAATTTCCCTTTTTTCAGGTACAGAAACATGCCTGCACTTAACAGTACCGCAGACTGCTTCCAGAACCGCAAGGCTCCGATTAAAAATCAAATTCGACAAGTATCCCGATTACGTCGTGGTATCGGAATCAACCGTAGAGATCGAGGATGATTCTTTGATCACCTTCGTAGAAACCGATAAACCGACCTACAAGCCCGGTCAAGACGTTAAAATCAGAATTCTTATGCTTATGCATGATTTAAAACCGTCGCAAAAATCGGTAAGAAATTACTTCGTTCCAAATTTTTCGTTAGATTTCTATCGCTTCACTGAAGTTATCGTTTCGTCGTTACTTTGAATATGTTTGGAAATTTTCGTTGCTCGCAGATTCCAGAAGTATGGATCGAAAGTCCATCGTTAGTGAGAGTAGCGCAATGGACGAACATAAGCACGGAGAACGGGATGGCTCAGTTGACGTTTCCTTTGTCTCCGGAACCAACCTTGGTAAAATCGAAACGTCTATGGAGAAAATAATTAAATGCGATCAAGTTAAAGAGAAAGTTAGAAAGAACCGAATACTTCGAATCAAAAGATAGAAAGAACAAATCGACTAAACGAGAAAATAATTGTTTCAAAGACTAAAGACAAGTTGCTATTTTGTTAGATAAGAAAAATAAGAATATGATGGTTTTCTCTATGCTTAAATAATTTTATATAAATCCTACGTGTAATTTATGTAACAGGGAACGTGGAACATAAAAGTAATGAAAGAAAGAGAGTATTCTAAGTTGATTCACACTACTCGATTTGAAGTAGAGAAATACGTTCTGCCAAAATTTCAAATAACCATCAATTCACCACAATATATTCTTGCGGATGTGGAGAACGTGACTTGGAACATCTGTGTCAAGTATCGTTATCGTATCTTTACCATAAAATTTCAAATATTGTGAACAACGTTGCTAAGCTATTACATTAATGCGTAAATCGTATTATACATTAAGATTAAATAATGATTAACATTACAGATATAGTTACGGTAAACCTGTGAAAGGTAATCTATTGCTGAAGTTAACTCCGCAAACGCCAAGTTGGAGAAGATTGCCCAATCTTCCGGCAATACGTTACGAAACGGAAGTACGTATACACGAGCCGTTTAATGCAAAAGTGGTGTAAGTAAAAAAATGTTGGTTACCGAATAACGAGGAATAGAGTAAGAGTTCCATAAGGAAGATCGTTGCTTATTCTGCCATCCACCAAGAAACTAACGAATACATATTTGTTCTCGAGATTTGCAGCTAAACCAAACAGGCAAAAGATCGACCTATACCACTTTTGCATCAAACGGGCCATACATTTCATCTATCGTATTCATTTTGATTATCGAAGTGGAAAGGTATATCAAAGACGAAATAAATATTTTAGCTCGATAAACCGGATGGTTGCACCGAATTTGTTCTTTCTGGAACGGTTCTTGGGTTGGCGCATTGGAAAATGGATCCGAACAATATCGTTCTCATAGCCGAATTCACAGAAGCCGGGACTGGTGTAGTAGAAACTACGATTAGTAGAACCGTGGTGATGCACGAAGCACTGAAATTAGAATACGAGAATTATACACCTAAATACTTCAAGTTCGGTTTACCTTATCATGGAAAAGTGAATTTTTATCTCATGCTTATGTTACTCGAATATAATTTTTAATCTGTCAGTGGTAATAATTACCTTTATTTAAATCGTATCTTTTTATGATAGTTACGAGTTTTGCGACACGACGACACGCCTGCTCCGAACGAAAAAATTCAAATTTGCCTAAAAGTACGTGGAAAAATCGAATGGGACAAAGATGTTGTAGAATGTCGTGATTTTATGTCATCGCCTGATGGTTTCGTCGATTTTGTCGTACCACCGCAACATAAAAATATCGTTTTGTTAAGCTTTGTCGCCACCGCCGTTGATTATCCGACGACCTATTATCCACCAGACCAACGTTGGAAAGTAAGTAACATTGATAGTAACTTATTAATATTGCTACTAACTATCGTTAGAGACTTATCAATCCTAATAACATTTTATGTTTATAAACATTCAGATTTTAATTTCTCATAAATGTTGGTCTCATATACAATTTATTTCAGGTTTTCATGAATCAACCATCAGCATCTACCACCGTAAATCCTTGGTATTCTCCGTCCGATAGTTACTTAACGGTAGCTCGGGGAAATCAACCGATCACGTGTGGCGAAAAGTATTCCTTTAACGTTATGTATACGACACCTCCTAACATGAGTGAATCCATTTCTTTCCATTATTCGATCAATTCCAAGGGAGGTATTTTAATATATGGACACGTAAAGCACAAACCTAATCGGGATACGGTGTTGAATTATTTTGAATTTCACAATTTATTGGGTTCTATCGAATCTTTTGCTAACAAAACGGAGCAGGAAGCTATAGTACACAGGTCAATTTTTCTAATATTTTTATACTACGATTTCTAAATTGTGTCATCGACAATTCGTTAGCTCTCAGCTAAAAAATATATATTTTTTAGATTCCCATTAAGCGTTAAAGTAACGCCAAGCATGGCTCCAGTTTCGGAATTGCTACTTTATTACGTACGATCAGATGGTGAAATTGTCGCAACAACTTACACAATAGAAGTTGGCCACTGTTTTGAGAACAAAGTAAAAACCGCATGGCATACTGATGTTCAAACACCAGGATCGGCGACTCAGTATCACGTGGAAGCTGCTCCTGGATCGCTTTGTGGAATCTCTGCGGTAGATAAATCGACCCTATTTTTGGGTAAATCGAAATCCAATCTGATCAGTGCCACTCAAACGTTCGACCAGTTGAGAAGATTTCATCCAACTCCAGAGCCACATTTTCTATCGGCAATTCATTGCAAATGTACGTCCTTGAATTATTTATAACTTTGATATAATTATCGACGTAATTTGTAATATTAAATTTGAATCGTACAGCAATGGCATCAGAAGGAACGAACGAAGAGATCAATCATTTTCCAGGATTTACCGAATTGCGAAAAAGGAGAAACACGAAATACAACGTAATATACAACAAAAGGGTTAACTATGTGGACGCTGTACAAGCTTTTGTCGTAAGATCTTTTGCGTATGCGTTCGTCCCTTTAACCTCTAGACACTCTAAACGATTCGATCTTGATTTTCATAGGACTTTGGAGTGATTGTAATGAGCGATCTCGTATTACAAACACGACCATGCCCGTGGATGTACATGGAACACACAGACATGTTTCTCGCCTCCCATGTGTCTTCTTTCAAGTCCTTCCATTCTGGCGAGTTTTTGTTAATCTTTCTTATTACTAACGAATTTAATCTCGTGTAACAAAGTACGAAAGGTACGCAATGCCATCGTTTCCCTTCAGTTTTTTACGAACATAAAGATATCGTAGGTCATTTTCTGTTTTTAAAAAATTCCATTTACTTGGCATGTGTAATGTATGTGCAAATAAAAGAAAAGAGATCGAGTGTAAGTTTGTACGAATCGATGAGATATACATATATGTATATTTACAGAACTAGAATAAACGAAAGACGTTCTTCGATCGTTCGTCCAAGCTGACGATTGCAAAGAAAACAATTGCGACCTATGCATTCGCAAAACTAGTGGATTTTAAATTCAAAGTTTCATGCTTGCAAAACTTCTTTATGGAAGAAAGCGACTAAGTATAAAAACATTGAAATTTTTAACTTGTCCAATAACAGATGCTGTTGCTGCTGCGGCCATGGACCCAGGAGTAGAATATGTTGACCAAAATCCGGCTCAGACGGCTACACTTAGATCATATTTTCCTGAAACGTGGTTGTGGGAATTGGTGCCTACTGGGTATGATTGAAATACATTTTAAGAGCGTACTGAATATTTCGAGAGTGCTAACAATCTCTCTTATATGTCTTCTTGTGATAAATACGTTACTTGTTGATCACGATCAAGATTCGATCAGATTTATTATTATAACTATATATTTAATTATTTTTCATAGAAAAGAGGGCAAAGTAACGATAGAACGTACACTTCCGCACACCATCACCGATTGGGTTGGATATACAACATGTATTTCGCCGGTTCACGGTCTTGGAATAGCCCCTCCGACCACTATAACAGCATTCCAATTGTTCTTCCTGGATTATAGTTTACCGTACAGCATAAAACGTGGAGAAATAATGCGTTTCAAAGTGTCCCTTTTCAATTACATGCATCACAGTTTACCTGTAAGTGCATCGTTGTAAGTTCGTCTATAACACAGTGGCGGATCCAGAAGCCTTTCTGAGGAAGAAGTAACAAAAGGTGTAAAAGTACATATATAAGTACATTTTTGAACCTTATTTTACAAGATATAAATTTGCTTGTAATTTTTATTTTAATGTTTCTATCTTGTACCATATCTAACTAGTTTTTCAAACTGTGACATAATATTTTTATATTTATATTAATCTTGAGGAGAGGACAGGCGACCGTGCTACTGCCCTCACTACTGCACTCACTTTGAATCTGCCACTGTTATAACAAATAAATTCTTAAGTACTAAAAGATATGAATTCTCTTATGCATGAAATTTCGTATTTTTATATATACTTTCTAATAGATTGGTTTTAGGCGTATACCGTCTACCGAAATTGCATTTTATTTCAAATAATTTTCCCAACTTCAAAATCCATGTAACACGAAATTCGTATTCATGTATTTAATAATTTGTTTCACTTATTAATATACAGGTAAAAATTAAAATGGAAGAAGTAGAAGGAATTGATTTGCATTCGTCGAATTCTATCGCCTCGTTCTGTGTAAAACCACGAGACAGCATTGTCTATCAGTACATCTTGAAACCACGAGTAATCGGAGAAGTTAACGTAACAGTTGCCGCTTTCATAGACACTGATTTTCCTGAACCATGCGGACCAGAGACTGTGGTATTTACGCGGTAATTAAGAATAAATAAATAGCTCGTACTGTAAAATAGTAAAAGAAAAAAAAGAAACTTCCTAATAGTAAGAATAAATAAAGTATAATAAATAAAGTAAGAATAAATTTTAACGATACAAAGTTAAGAAATAGAAATTAATAATAAACAAATAACTAATCTATTCATATTTAAGGAACGTAATGCCTGATCTATTCGTGTTTAAGGGACGTGATCATGAAACCGATTCTAATTCTACCCGAAGGTTTCCCCATGGAAGAAACGAAATCTACGTTGATTTGCCCGATGGATTTCAGCGATGATTCCGCGTTCATGTGGGAATTGACATTGCCTGAAGATGCGGTACCGGATAGTGGGAGAGCGTATTTAAATTTGATAGGAGACATCTTAGGTCCGGCACTCGAAAATTTAGATAAACTTGTACAATTACCAAAAGGTTGCGGTGAACAAAATATGGTACTGTTTGTTCCAAATATTCACGTGATTAAATATCTGGATGTGATCGGAATCGATAATCCTGAACTTCGTACGAAAGCGATTAGGAATATGGAAAAAGGTATCGTTACATATTTTTAAGAAAGAGGAATATTTTTTAGCAAGAACTATTAATGTACTTGATTGAAATTTGTTTTATAAAATTGAAAAAAACCTTCCATTTTTTATTGATCAATTAAGGCAGTATTAACCGTTTTTATTATATATTGAACTTAGGATACCAGAGAGAGCTAACGTACAGACATGTGGATGGTTCTTATTCTGCGTTTGGAAGTAGTGAAAGCTCTATATGGCTGACTGCATTCGTATTAAAATCATTTGCTCAGGCTGCAACCTTGATTCATATCGACGAACAGGATCTTAAGCTATCTGTTAGCTGGATCACATCGCAACAATTGGAAAATGGTTGTTTCCCCGTAATAGGCACTGTCTTTCACAAACAGATGAAGGTTCGCCAAATTTTCAACTGTTCGAATGTCTCAATAAATTGCAACAAGTTTTACTTTAGGGCGGCCTTGAAGAATACGATGGCTTGTCATCAGGAATAACAGCATACATCCTAATTTCTTTGCTCGAATCTGGTGTTCCTTTGTCATCGTCTGTTGTTAATAATGCCCAGAGTTGTTTGGAAAAGGGAACAGCTAGTGGTCACAATAATCTACACACTACGGTTCTCACTACATACGCGTTAGCATTATTGGGAGATCCAAAGGCCAATTCCAGCATGACATCTTTGATGAATCTCGCTACACGCTACAAAGTGAGAATGAACATATATAATCGATCAGGAAATATATCTTATTTCTAAACTTTTTTCTTTTTTATTTGATACTTAGTTAAAATATATCTATAATTACGATTTTATTATTCTTAATACTTGATCTTTTTACGTTATAGAATCTAGTTTGGTGGGAGGATAAAACTAAGCCTTCAATCGGTCTAAGCATCGAAATGACTGCATATGTCATTCTTACCTTACTGAAATTAGGTGATGGACATTTGATCGAAGCCTTGAAAGCCGTTCGCTGGATATCAAAGCAAAGAAACGCCGAAGGTGGATTTACGTCCACTCAAGACACGGTTGTTGGACTGGAGGCTCTTACGAAATATGCTATGACTGTACAACATAGAAATATCGATTTGTCTGTTCTTGTCACTGCTAAGGAAGTGGATTATGTCTACAAATTGCATAACGAAAATCGTATGGTTCTTAAGCAAATTCGTTTATCTGTTTTACCAACTATCGTAGAAATCTTTGCTCAAGGCAAAGGATGTGTTTTAGTACAGGTAAAATAAATGTCTTTATCTTTATTCGAGAATACAGGAACTTTGCTATGAATTCTGTATATAATTATTTACTTGCAATTTCTTTTTCGTTGCAAATTATACAAACATTGCGTTTCAATTTTAGAGCAATCTTAAATACAATGTTCCGCATAGTACCGGTTCAGATGCTTTTGATCTTTCGGTGAGAGCCCGTTCCGTTAGTCATGGAAACGAATGCTCGTTACAAGAAATTACAATCTGTGCTCGATATAAGCTGGCAGATGAGGAAAGTAACATGGCTTTGCTAGAAATTGGAATGATAAGTGGTTACGTGCCTGATCGAGCGAGTCTTCACTTGTTATTAGATCCATCTTCAAGTAAATT
Organism: Bombus impatiens; assembly: GCF_000188095.3. Classification (NCBI taxonomy): domain Eukaryota; kingdom Metazoa; phylum Arthropoda; class Insecta; order Hymenoptera; family Apidae; genus Bombus; species Bombus impatiens. Next base: position 25,283 of record NT_176547.1, on the reverse strand, counting down.
CACTCTCTTTCCTATTACAAATTGAATTAACGGATAATAATACGATATTAATTGAAATCTATTCATAAATTACAGAAGTTAAACGATTCGAGGAAGACCAAGATACTATGACGATTTACTTTGATAAATTAACTGGACAAAATACTTGCGTCTCGTTTAGAATAATACAAGAGTATTTTGTCGATCATCTTAAGCCAGCAAACGTGAGGCTTTACGATTACTATCAGCAAGAGCTTACCGTATCCACTGTAAGTCCAGACGATTTCTATTCAATTTTAATTAGAAAAAAAAAGATGTAACGATTGATAGAATAAATGCTTTCAGAATTACACAATCGCTTCAATTTGTAGCAGCGCGGAACCAGTCGATGAACAAACAACGCCAAATCAACTATCTACTATGAAGCAATACAAAGAATTTAATACCAGTCCGGTGAATTCCTCTTTCTTCGTCGTCAATCATGAACTAGCAGTGCCAGATGGAATAGAGGGACCAATTCCAGTTTATATGAAACCGGATGCCTATGATAAAACAGAAATGGCTATCACTACCAATGGATCACCTGATTTAACACCGACATTTACAACGGAAGACCAAACTGTATCAACTATACAAATAGAGAATGAAGAACCTGTACAGGTATTTATATACATTTCAAACTTTTTTAATCGTTCCAAACGACTTGCGAATAATTAGTCAAATAAAATTTGTCAAACAACGAAAAATCGAAGAAAATAAAAAGATTCGTCGAACTATCGATAGAGACAATTTCTTACAGGTGGAGCCAGACATTGAAATAAAGAACACTACAACAATCGCCGAGACGAATATTCCGTGTAAGTAAAATGTATTTTACAATCTACAACAGTTACACGTACAATTATCGTTTCTCACGTTACATGTTACTTTAGTGCCAACGGGAGTAAACCAATCTTGTCCCGTATGTATGGAGTTACCGTCAAACATTAGCGATGTTTATTGTTCGGCAAGTAGCGCGGTTAAAGTAGCAATCAGACGACTTCGCAAAGTGAGATTGCTGCTAGACTTGCATTCATCCCGAGAAGTTCAACGTCTTCGTGCCACGGTCGAGTTCACTTTAAGCCCAAATTGTTCCTGTTTACAGTTAGATAACCGTACGTAACGTACTAAGAGACGGGTTACACATTGATAAGTTAAACCACCATACCTCGATACACATAACACGTACACCGTTTTACAATGTATATTTAGTATAAAAAAATATTTTCTTGCAGCTGGAAGTTTTGCATTAATCATAAACAAGGATAACGACTTTCTTGCATCCGGGGATCAGAAGCAAACACTGAACGATTCGTTTCATATATATGGTTTACCAATGGTAAGCGGTATGCCTTGCAAATTGGCCGAGGCACGAGCCTCTTGTTTCAATGAAGAGAACATTCAATGCACGTACGAAGATCCCTCGGTTTACGGTTAGATTTAGTATACCTATCTTAATGTGTTTAATGCGCAAAATGTTTGAAACCGATTGTGTAAATTTCGATTACAAGGATATAACACTGTATGTTCTGTTTTCTTTTTTAACTGAACTAATTTCGCGCAGGGTATATACATGAATCTTTACTCTTTTCATTTTCTGTTTTTTTTTATCTACAAATATATCAGTTACATAATATGTAAGTAATCATAGGATAAGCTATAGTCCACGTGAAAACATAAACGAGCATCATCGTCGCAATTAGTTATATATGTATCAGGGAATGGAAAGTTCCTCTTTTTTTATATATATTGTGAATAAAGTTTTCAATATAGTAAATTGATTAATTTATTCCTTCGTAATTTTATATATATGTATATGTATATATATATATATGTATATTGACAAGTGAACACGCAAAAAAGCGAATATCGGTTTTTTGTTTGTTATACTTTTATTTATTTATTCTTTGTATCTGATCTGCTACTGAAATAATTATTACAAATTAACAATCACCTCTCGAACTTTTTACTACATTAAATATTATTTTATTACAGCAGATTTTACGGTTATCTATTTTATTATTACGGCTCTTTTTATTTATCATACTAAGTGTTTGTCATTTAATGCTGATGGAATTGAAACATTTTCTCTTTCTTTCTTTTTGCACAGCTACAGAGAATATTTGTTATAAAGCTATCGATCTTTCTTCTCTTTCTTTCTTTCTTCGTCCTTCTTTTTCTTTATTGTTATTTATGTAATTTCCTACGTTCGACTTCAGCATTAAATACCAAATCGCATTATCACTGGAAATGTGTTCGCTATTTATCCACATTTGTAAACGGTAAAATGCTTGCTCGAAATAAATAAGACTATTTGCACTGTTCGCTAGAAAAACTAACCGTAGCGACGCTTCACTAAAGTAAAATGCAAAACCTAACACCTGCATCAGGAATGAAAGGAACGATTTTTGAATGTCTATAAATTGGCAGTAGCGTTTTCAGTTCAGTCGGCGTCGTTTCCAAAGATTTCAATTATACTCTATTCAATAGATATTTTTTGCTTGTAGTTAGTACATCACCGTTTATCCGTACGAATAAACAACACGGTACATGTAGTAGATATTATAGAATCCTATTCGCAAATGGTCACTTAAGAAAAAACGAGACGAATACGATTAATAATACTTTGTTACACTGGGATCATAATTTTCATCAGTTAGTTAAATATGCGCAAAGGTATACATTCACCAAAAATGATGTATTAACGCACTAGTAATTTTCTCGCCGATCTGATATACATATATACGTTTACTTTTAATATTTATCGATATTGGAACAGCATTGCCCAGGCAGAACACAAGTACTGTGACGAAATGTTGACACAATATTTATGAGAATATTGGTCGAACACGTTGGCAGTAAATGCTCGAGTAAATAGTAAATGCACATATCTCAACAGCTCTCCTAACTTCGTAGATATCGATATTATAAAACAGTATTGTACAATACTTACCCTAATGTCAAAAAACACAGTGATACAAAAATTCGGATATGTAGAATCAATATGCAAGAGACAGACATTGCAATCGCGAAGTATTCTAAATACAAATCCATGGTATTCCGAAATATGGATATACGTTTTAAAACTAGGACTAAGTGGTTATCATTAGTTTGCTAGAAAAGTGATCCACAGTTAATAAAAATAAAATAGAACCCTTGAAATAGAAGATTACTAATTATTGAACAATTTAGTAATTATTTACCAATTTAATAATTTTGTTGTAATTTAACTAATAATCTTTAGATTTCTAAAATTTTTTATAAAATATTATTCATATATATCGTTTATTATTAAAAAAAAGTTGGGAATTTTTACAAACATATCGAAATTAAGGATTTTTTAAAAGTGTCACTTCTCTAGCAAGAAGGCGGTATGTGTAAAAGACAATTGGTATAATCTAAAGAAATCTACACTAAGTTAATACAAAAACTTTCAAGATGTGGTAAAATTAACTTACGAATTGTTCAAACAAAAAAAATAATGCAGTAATACTGTAGTCTGGAAAATACAATATTATTGTATATCGATATTGAATAAATATTAAAGATATAAATCTCGATGGAATCGGGCCAATATAAAAACTAATTCTAAAATTAAGTTCTACCTGGGCAGTAATACTCACATACATTTACGTTCAATTTTGTCATACCAAACAGTATTATATTGGTTGACAAATGCTACTATTAGAACCTGTGCTCGCATGGAACACGATACTGAGTAGAAAATAAAAATAGTCTGAAATAAAAATGACAATTGTGTTTGTGCGCTTCATACAGGAAAATGAAAGACAGACAATACAGGTAAAATTAATCACTACATGTAAAATAATAATACATTAAGACACGAGCTCTATATTAAATTATATATGCAGATTTTGTATTTCTTCTTTAAATTAAAATATAAAGTATTAAATTGCTACTAAAATATGATTCAGTCAGTCAGGTTTTCCATAGTACTGGCAAGCATCAGGCATTAGTATCAAACATCAACTTAAGTTAAAACTTAAAGTTGCAATAATATGTAAATATACTACTTTAGTTTATAAATATATTATTTAAATCTTATTATTTTAAATTATAAAGTACGCGTACGATATAATAAAATTGGGCTCTTTAATTAAACAAGACATGTCGTTTTATCTTTGCACTGAATTAATATATATGTATATATTATATATATTATGACACGCATTGTGAAATATAAATTAAAGATGGATTTAATATAGAGCTTGCCTTCTTTACATAATTTTAATCAAACTAAACACGATATTAACGAATTCAGGTAAAAAATTGGCTTTACTCTTTGAATTTTACGTCAGTGCACCGAAATGCAAAGAAGTCAGTCTAACTGATTATCAATTACCAAATGTACGTTCGTAAAGGTACATATATACGCGCAATAAGCGCAATTTTATTTGGCGATGTAAACACGTTATTGTTCAAACTTGATAATGCGTGTTGCGATTGTTGCAACGGTCGCAAATATCAGATGCATCAGAAATAACAAAGGAACTTGTACGAACATCCGTATTATAATACTCAATAAATTTTAGGTGCTGAACGATCGTTAATGGGACCACTGGTTTTCCTTAAAGAGGTACCTTTTCGTATTTGATCCATGAGAGAATCCCTGACTTGTAAAGGATCCATAATGGGTACACGATTACCCATTATGCGTCTTACGCTTGCGGATCTACTCGTTGTATTATTTCCTTGCAAGTTTTGCTGTTGTTGCGCTAATTTAGCATTCAAAGTCTCGAGAAAACCAGATGGTGTTTTAGAATTTTTGCTTATCTGCTGTTCAATGGAGTGCTTTCTGGTAGATTTGGGACTACTATTCGTATTGTTACCACTTGTGGCATTATTACCTGTACTGTTAATGAGCTTAGCACTGAGAACCGCCATAAAACTTTGGCCAACCCCTCCCGGACCTTGCCCTTGAATATTTACACCTGTATTGACAGTAGTTATTTGTGTAGTATTTGAATTACGTTCTTGAGAAGCTGAACGAATGGCTGCACATGAACGTTCAACAGATGATCGAGTTACTTGCAACACAGCATTATGTGGTAATGTAGCAGACGCATTGTTATGCGACTGTGCTTGTCCTGTAGCTTTCCGTAAAAGAGATGGACTAGCAGGTGTATGACGTAACTCTGTAAGAGTCCTTACTGTTTCCGACACTGAGATAGATCTGCGATATAGAATATATATTACGTTACATTAGCGTTTTACGTGCCATTGAAATCTTTCATAATAGACATGGAAAAGAATTATATTCTACCGTTGAGGAGTAGGACTAGCCGTAGGTGAAGAACCTTCTAACAAAAACGCTGGCGGGGGAGGAAGATTTTCAGTTTCGTCGCAAGTATTATCAGTGCGTTCATCGTTAGAACCTGCTGAAGGATTATTGAATGTAGCAGTTATAATAGTAGACGTTCGTCTTGTTGGTGGTGGAGGTTTATTCACTTGCTGCATCGATCCTCTACGGACCGTTAAAGTAGATACAGCACCAGGTACATTCCATGCATTTTCAGTTGGATTATGAAGTGAATGAGAATGCGGTATAGTAGTTTGACTTCCATATCCACTGCTAGATTCAATACTAGATTCTGATGTTTGACTTCCACCATCTTTTTCCGTAATTTCAGTCTAAAAATATATTTAGCTAAGCACTTATAGTTACAAAATGTCAAATGTTGTTGCCTTACCTTTTCAGTTCCTGGTGCTGATAATGAAGCAGGAGGTGGTGGTAAAGGTAACTGCATCTCTTGAGCGCGACTTGCAGCTAAATTTGCTAATTCGTGCATGTTCACATACATTGGTTGTTGAAGTTGATGAGTTGCTAATTCTGTATTATATCGTAATATTATATGTTATTTTCTAAACATTAACATAATTCATAAAGATTAATAGAGACCTTTTGCTAAGTGTGCTGGAAGTGGTAACTTAGGTTTCCCTCTAGGACTTCCAGGAGGTTCATTTTTTACTGGAACTGTTGGTCGCTCTAAACTGGAACATCTGTTTGGTATAGGAGGGCGATGACTACCATTATTTCTACGCAATTGTACTCTAGATGCTTGTTGATTAGAGGAAGAACATGAAGAGGAAGAAGAAACTGGAGAAGCGGGTTGACTATGACAACAGCTACTATTATCTGGAGCTTGGAATGTGTAGACACTGAGTGCTGGTCTTTGATGGCCTTTTTCATAAGCTACAAGAATAAGTGTAATATTATAAGTAAATTATACGTTATTCTTTATCATATATTTTAATTAATAATTTTCTTACCAGAAGAAATCGTGTGCGGCCGTTCGTTGATTGTGTTTTGATTTTGCCTATCATACTGAACTGATGTTTCCTGCAAGTCAGGCCAAGTAGCAGTAGTTACAGGTCTTGTTGTAGTACAACCAGTATTTTGATTAGTTTGAGAAGACACATTTGATACCTACGACAACACAGTTTAACTTCAAAAACATAAAAAAGACATACACCTCAAAGGATGCAGTGCTCTATTGAATATTGCAAATAAAAAGGAAAAATATGAAGTGCTGGCAAGCAACTAGTGTCTAACAACCTTACCTGATGTTCAGAGATTGGTTGTGTGTATAACGTGTCCTGAGAAGTGAAGCCAGAGTCACGGGAACTACCATTTACCAAATGGCGTAGTGTCATCATACCGTTGATGCTGGAGGGCCTGACACCGACAGACTACAACGAGTACAACATCGACTACCACATACACACTAAGCCGATGCCAAGTGGCATTCATGCTATGATCCATAAGCAACTACTTGCTTAAAATATGGCTAGTGCATAAATAGTGAAACTAATATGCCATGCACAAATGATTGACATTCTTAGTATAATAACGAAGCAGAACGAAAAAGATGTAATATCCGTTATTTATGCTACCGTAATTTTCACCTGAGAAAGTGATCTGTGCCAAGGGTGTCCAGATGGACTTGGATGACTTTTACAAGAGCCACTGCTGCTACTAGTCAAAGAACTAATTGAACACATTGAACTTTTTCTTGACCCAAGTGACAGAGAAGGACTTGAAGGTGGCGTAGCAAGTGACCACTGTGTTACATCGCAACCTTTTATATCTGTTATCACTTGCTCTGATGCAGGAGGTAAATGATGTGGAGAGGCTGCATGTCGTTGTAATTGATCAGAAACCTCTTGCAAGTGTGTCAGTTCCATTAGCATTGCAATTTCTTCATCCTATGTTTGTTTTTTACATGTTATTAATAGTGTTATTTGAAATTAAATTATTAATTACCCGGTAATTATAATTGATGTTACTAACAAGTACTGGTTTCAAAAATCTGGCAAGAAGACAATATCTGCCCCTTTCTTCGAGTAAAGCCGCGCGAACGGCTTTTCTTTCCGTTTCTTCTAAACTTAACCGTTTTTCTTGAACAACAGCAGCTGAAGATTCTAGCATTCGATTCAATTCAATATCACCTGATAATGTTCCATGCCCTTGTGTCTGTCCTTGTAAATGATGACCTTTTCGTGCTTTTTTCTTTTGCAAACGTAATGTATCAGTAGATCGCTTTCTTAATTCTGCTTTTGCTTTTTTATATTCTGAAATTAACAGAATTTCAAGTATATTTCAACATTTCCAAATATGTTATCATTAAATATACTAACCTTTAGCATGTTCTTTATCTAAATTTATTAAAGATTTTTTCCAATCTTCTAATTTTTCTTGAAGAGGCAACACCAAGCAATCCATAATAGCACTAATAAAAGAATATGTAAATAAAAAATGTTTATTTAACAAATAAATATTTAAAATTATTAATGTTTAATGAAAACTTACCTAGTAAATGATTTCATTCGTGTTTCTACTGCTTTATGTCTAAGACATATCCGGGTTAAAGCAGTTCCAATTTCTTTTGTTGCACCTTAATTACAAATATTTTATTGGACTAAGAGCTAACATTTAAAAGTATTTCATAAAAAATTAAAAAAGAAAGTATGACACAAACAAATATTGATGTATGATTGTTTATAATAAACATAGAAAATAAGACATAATTCACCTCTTGCACTAGTTGCAGCATCAGCAATTTTTTGAAAGGTTTCAAGATATGCAGAAATAGCTAAAATAGCAGCCCTAAAAAAATATCTAATGTAATTAGAGATATTATATTATTGTAAAGTAAATTTTACAATACATCTGTAATTAAAATACAAGCTTGCAGTAAATTTTATTTTTATGTTTTATGCACAATATAATTAGTATTACTATTGAATACAAAAGTCAAATCTTAAGTTTACTAATAAAATAAATATTAAACTGTAATCAAAATATAATTATTACCTTAGGCAAGAATGTAATTTGGTTGCTTTTGAAATTAAATCTTCCCATAATGGTGCTCCATTCTAAAAACAAATTTTTATAACATTTTCTTATTTACAAAATAAGAAATATATAAATAATTTATATATACGATTTTTATACATTGTACAAATACATATTATTACATTTGATGTAGATACTTTTATGTTATCATAAAAATACAACACATTTAATAGGGTAATGCAATCACATACGCCTACCTATCTTTTCTGATTAGATAATTTTATGAACTAGGAAGCTACCTGAAGAAGAAAATTGAATTGTTACATAGCTGCAATATTACATGCATTTTTGTGGCTGTTTAATAAAATTAAATAACACTTTATAAAAAATTTATATATGAAATTTATTAAATAGGATTATTTTACATAATTTACTTTGTTATAAATATTATTCGACGTTATATTCGTTGTTTACTAGTTCCATCAAGTAAAAAAAATATATACATTTATTATCTTGGAAATATGAAAAAATATTTCGGAACAGTATTATAGAACTAGAACAAGTGTAAATTAGCTATCGTCCTCGTTTTATCGCATTAAAGTATCTCAATGGTTTCGAAGAGTAGTTTCCAGAATTAGGACAATGGAACCATATTTTTAAAAAGTACCATAAGAAAAAATAACTAAAGGAATATGTTGCCTCTTCGGTCATACTGATTTCATAATATTTACGAAATATGTATATGTATTAAGAACAGTTGCATCGACAACGCGCCTTGGCCTGCATCGTTACTTGTGCAAAGGTAGAAAAGCGTACAAAAAACAATGAACAGGAAAAAACGCGGTCGCGCTCAAGCAAAATAAATATTGAATATTGACACACCATTAACGTTACTTACCTTCATGTCAGTTATAATCTGTTGAAAGAGGCCACCCAAAGCACTGCACTCTCTCTCAATTGTTGCATCCATCTTTGACTATCCGAAATTTTTTCCTTACTTGGCTCCGATAAAGTTCTTCCACATTAGAATCGTAGAATAGTTTTACTTTTTGTTATCCATATAGATATATACAAAATTTCCATAAGAATATCGGCGATTTGTAAGATTCGCCATTTTCGTAACAAGACACAAGTTTGAAGTAACACAGGGAAATACAACTGAGTGTATTTACCTACACTGTGCTTCTCATATATCTGTATCACGAATAATTTCGAATAAAACAATTTGGAAATCGAATGATCACTGTGCTATTTTCACAAATATTTTCCAACAATGTGCAATCATAACACCGATTAGTTTTGCCAAAGAAAATTGTAAACACTAGGGGACGGGTATCTCAACACAACGCACTCATTCTGACGAGCAACTATGGCTCGCTCTCGCGTCTGCGTCGATTCTGTTTTCGTTGCAATACCTGAATATCTGTGCCCCCTACGGCGACCCCGTTTCACAACTTCAAATTGAGGATTCGGGGTATATCTAATCGTTACTCAGGGTAACGGCTCTCTCTACCCCTTAGACTTTAGACAATCACTTCCGGAGTGTCGACTACTTATTGAAAGAGGACATCCTGCATCATTTCTCGCTTATTCTGATTGGTTATTCAGAGCAATTATGGGGAAATGTTTGCCATATGTAGATTCCTATCTGCTGTTCTTGTTCCTAGATCGTACGATTAAAAGGGGTTTCTCGATTCGAATATTGACACGAAACACATGTGAAATTGGAAATAATTTAAAAGAAACAGATACTATGAGCCTCATATTAAAATATAACGAATCATTTTACGATATCTTACTTAAATATTTTACAACGTTAAGTGAAATTACAAACATTTTTAAATTTATTGCCACTACTGGATTTATCGTAGTTGTTTCTTTTATACTCAATTACATTCATGGTACATACATTTTGAAATTTCAAACTTTTGATAGCTGATAATTCCATGTAAATTAAAATCTTATTAATTCAGACCTTTTTATATATTATATTCAGCTCTGTATATAGATTATAGAAAAAAAGAATGTTTTTAATATCTTAAATTTTGCGTTTAAATTGCAGATTATCGTTCTAAAAGAATCACGAATGAGTCGAAATACGACTTATTAGAATTACAAAAGTTTAACACGTATAATCGAGTAATTGCCAGACATCAAAGTATTATCAGTCATAAAGAAATGTTAAATGCTTTGGAATATGCGACTGATGTAAATTGCTTACCTATTAAATATCGTTATATAATATGAATTATACTATAAAATATTAGATATAAAATTCTGTATTGAAAATATTTCTAAACATATTTATTCAGTTCTTATTATTAACTTTATTTTATGATTCGTCATATTTATAAAATATATAGAATTATATGTATTATTTCTTAGAAATGTTATGACAAATTTTATGCATTAAAATGCATTGATATAATAGTAAATTGTCCACAATTGGTAAATGTAAAATCTCTACCTTATGGTTTAACACCTTTCCACCGTGTCTGTTTCCAAGGTCATAAATGTTTAATTGCTTTTATGTTAGCAAAGGGTATGTATAAAATAGAATAATAATACAAAACAAAATTATAGTATACATAATATAATTAAATATTATAATACACGTAGGTCTCTTTCATCTCTAAATTTGCATATAGGTGCTGACCCTTCCCTTGTCACAACAATAGGAGAGAATGCTTTATGTATGGCTATTTATTATTTTCTTAATAATCCAGTGGACGATGACTTTTCTTGCCTTGAAATGATTGCAAAAACTGGTTAGTTATTACAAAAACTTAATTTATTTTACCAACATATTTGGTGTTTTAAACATAATATTTTCTACTTTCATAGGATGTGGATTTGGCTTTGAAGACAAATGGTACAATAGCTTATTAGAAATGGCATTTAATAATAATCACATAAAATTAGTACAATGGTTAATTTTACATCACAAACTCTCCTCGCACAAGTCCTTGCGCTGTTTTTCTACACCACCAATATGAAGGAATTATAAATTTAATTAAATATTATGTATATATATATTAATCATTAGTTTTATTCATTTTTGTATATGATATATAAAATGTAAGTTATGATATGATATGATATAAATTACAAATATAGGTTATGAATAAGAAATGCAATATTTTGATTAATATTTGTTAATGTTAATTAATTACTTAATGTTTTTTCACTAGAAATTCTTATTTCTTTCAAAAATTATAAATATGTACTATTGTTATTTGTAACAAACCCAATAATAAACTAAAAATTGAATAACAAAATTTTAAAAACTGATAATAACAGGTTTGAGCATTTGTAATTACGTCTATATACTAATACTTTATATACTATTACGTGTATATGCATGGCAACTATGTGAAGACAATATCCTAACACAGTTATATTCTTGATGATAAGAGAATTTTTTAATATGTTACAAGTAGTTAATATGCAAAAGTTTAATATAATAAAACACGCATGAGCATAGCACGACAATATACGTTACATTTCAAATAAGATATCATCAAAAGATAAGGTTAAAGTTTTAGAAATTGTGTTACATGATGGCAAATACCGGTTTATTAGTTTTAACAAATCCTACAAGAGTGATGAAATTATTACCGATGATAAAAAAACACGTATTAAAAACTTTATATATCCAATATTTTCCAGAAAAGAATATATTTCTCTCTGGTAATCAAATGATTACAAATCCTCAGTGGCGAATAAGTCGTTACGCTCAAATCGTTGCCGATATTTATATCAATACATCTAGTATATTTTCTCCACTTGATGTTCGAGTGTTACTTACAAGTATGAAAAATCCTAATATATCAGTAATAAATACCAAGAAACCTGTGGAAATAGTTATTTTTGATAAAGCTTGTAGTAAAAGAGAAGCTGACACATTCATTCAAGATTATTTAGCAAACACTTCCATGGGTTGTAGTTTTATTAATTTTACTGATGATCTAAAATCAGGAAACTTAGATAGTATAACATCTTGTGTTAATGAAGAAAAAACTTATAAGAATGTAGTACTTGGTGGTACATTTGATCGAATACATAATGGACATAAAATATTATTAAGTGAAGCTGCATTGCGTTGTACAGAGAAACTTACAGTTGGTGTAACTGATACAAATATGTTGTCTGGTAAGAGTATACAGATAAATATAAATTGTAAGAAATGTAATTCATATATTACTGATTAATAAATTATTACAGAATCTCATAAATGAAAAGTTTTTTTATAAATTAAATCTTGCATAATCCTTAATATTTTAACTAATCTACTGTATTAAATTTTCAGCAAAATTATTGTGGGAACTGATAGAACCTTGCTCTATAAGAATTTTAAATCTCAAAGACTTTCTAGAAGACATAGATCCAACTATAACATATGAAGTTATGGCTATAAATGATATGTACGGACCAACTAAATGTGATTCAACATTTGAGATGATAGTAGTTAGCGAAGAAACAAAACGTGGTGGAGATAAAGTGAATGAAATGCGTGAGAAAAATAATTTAAACAAATTAGACATTCATGTCGTGAAATTAATAAATGATGAGAATCATAAAAAACATGAAGAAAGTAAAGTCAGTTCTAGTAATCAAAGAATACGATTATTGGGAACAAAACTTAAAGCTCCTGTATGTATTATACTAAATTGTATTATACAAAGGTTTTAATCGTATTAACTTTTTAGCAAATAGGGAATAAACCTTTAAAACCTTATATCATTGGCTTGACTGGTGGTATAGCAAGTGGAAAATCATCTGTAGCTGAGAAACTACAAAAATTGGGTGCCGCACTTGTCAATTGTGATAAAATAGCACATAATTTATATTTACCTGGCAAAAAGTGTTTTGATACGATAGTTGAAAATTTTGGTCCCACTATTTTGAAACCTGACGGATCTATTGATAGAAGAGCACTCGGAAATATAGTATTTAATGATCAAGTAAGCTTTTATTTATTTCATATTATTACTAGCACCTAATATTGATATTTTTGGGCTTATATTTAAAAATATAAATCTATTTATAGATGCAATTAAGCAAGCTAAATAAGATTGTTTGGCCTATAATTTTAGAAGAAACAAAGAAACAAATATATGATTTCAACGCAAAAGGATTTGATGTAATTGTAATGGAAGCTGCTGTTTTGATTCAAGCTAACTGGCAACATGAATGTCATGAAATCTGGACATGCATTATTCCACAAGAAGAGGTAAACTTTTAATTTATAGATTAAATTTTAATAATATTAAATTTTATTAATACAGATTTTTATAATACAGATTAAATTTTATTAATATTTCATGTTAGAGTACTTTTTGTTAATAAAATTTAGAACTTCCTTGTTCTTCTATTCATAGGCTATACGACGAATAGTAGAAAGAAACGGATTAACCGAAGCTGATGCAAAAGTAAGAATTCAAGCTCAACCAAATAATGTAGAACAAATCAAAGAAGCAAATGTTGTGATATGTAGTTTATGGAGTTATAACATTACCGAAGAACAAGTGCAGAGGGCATGGAACGAATCAATGACATTTTTAACCAACCAAGCAAAAAGTTAACAGAAATTATGTTAATATAAGATCGCAAATATCTATTAAATTCCTTATTTATTGCTTGTATAAAATATAATTCTTAATAAGTTGTGCTAGTTCTAAATTACATTTGGGTAAATTTGAAACGTAATTTTTCGTAAACGTAAACGTAATTTAATTGAAATGATTAATATGTCTTTAATTATAAAAAATATTTGTATGAGAGAATAAGATTAGTTTTAAGAAATAAAAATTTGGGGAGAGGAAGTATATTTGATTATATTATTACAATGCGTACATATTGTGCAAACAAAATAATGTTATATAATAAATCTAAACTTTTATATATAATACATAATATTCACGTGTAAGTATGCTATAATTATAATGCACGGAATGTGAAAACACATAAATATTTTGTAAAAAGATAATAATTGATTTTCTTGCAATAAAATGTTCGCATCAAAAATAAATTTTTGAATATAATTCCTAAAAACAGATGATAAAAATTTATTATGCTATATAATATTGAACAATATTATTTCGTAAACAATATGTTTTCATTTAAAATATTTTTATCTTCTTGATTTATATAATGATGCATTTTATTAAGTATTGTACTTATGAATGATGCAAAATCTGCTTTTAGTTTACTTCCACCGCTTTCTATATTACATTTAACATGGGATACTTTCATAAATGTTGAAGCTGTTTATATAAAATAAAAAATTATAATAAAATAAAAATATATAATTTTTTGTGAATATTACGATTATTAATATTATAAGTCATAGATACTCACAAATAATTTTTGATATTTCTGGATTTCTTTTTTCTGGGTCATAACAGAAAATTGCACATCTATCTGGATCTAATTTTGTTTGATCAATAAAATAATCATATAATTGTTGAATTTCTTTCAAACATTCATTTGATTTTTCATTATATACAAGTATAACACCATGCACATCTTTTCTTATAGCTGGCCAACAACTTTCAAATCTGAAATATTTTTGCAGCACATTACACGTATTATATTATTTTTTAAATAAATAAAGTACTGTTTATATATACTTATGATCTCCACTACAGTCCCATAATTCAATATCTTTTGCGATATGCTTGTTATTCACATTTATGTTTTGTACTTCAAATTCTAATATTCGAACACCTTTAGTTGGATGATAATCATAGGGTATTTCCGTAGCATCGGCAAGAAAATTAGATATTGTTGTTTTACCACTCTAAAAAATATTTTTTAAATAATTGAAATTTTAGAATTAACTCAATTTGTATTTTTGTATACATTATAGATATACATATTGATTACAAGTTCTATTTAACATTACTTTTACATATAGTAGGTGAAACAAACAATGCAATAAATTCTTGTATAATAAAACAGTAATTACATAAAGATTATACAACTGAAATATTACCCTAATAGGTCCTGTAACAATTATCTTTAGTGGCTGCATATTATATGTGTACTTTAATTTAGTACAGACACTGTACTTGAACCTAAGTGTTTGGAAAATTGTCGCCATAACAACTACTTATATTTATGAATTTTATAGTTTAATCAGCTTTCTATTAACAAATCAAATATTTATATTTAAATATAAAAATTTATATTTCGTTGAAAATGGAAGAGAATTTGTATTTTAATGCGTAATAAATATTGACAAACATAAAATTTATTTATACATGTTAATTTATTATGATACATAAACATGTCATTTGAATACAATACAATACAATGAGAAACATTAGATACAAAATAAGGATATATTACATATTAACCGTTTTAGTGCCAGCGGTTTTTAATAATCTGTATCGGATTGTGCCATGCAGCGCGATAACGTTTCGAATTGACGATCGCGACCGAACATCGCGACACAGTTCACTACAGTACGCGAACAGCGCGATTGCGCTTTTATTATCAGTTATTGTTTACCTGGAATTGTTCCCAATTAATTGTACAACTTTTTCTGCTTTTATAAAGTACAGTATGTAATAAAATACACCAATTTAGTGGCGTTAAAACTAATTAAAAGATTACGCTATCAGTTATGACTAAATAAAATTATAATCGAACAATACCATATTGTAAAAGAATATTAAAATGTATTATGAATTTTTAACTTCGCGTTCAAGTCGTGTTATTTATCTTTAGTCATCTTTAATGTTTTTAATTTTATCTATATTTTCTTATGCTTTTAATATTTACTCATAATTTGATGTTTCGTATAAACAATATGTGAAATCATTAAATGAAATCATTATCGCTAAGTATAATTGACCATTTAAATAATTTTTAGACTTCTTTGTTTAAGTAACGAATATTAGTCCTCGATATTTGGAGAAGTGGGCGGCGGACAGCGTTTAGGTTGGCTTGTCCGAGCGAGGCTAAGTGTTAACAGTAGGATAAGGCTGAGGAATTGGAGAAAAATTGTTCCTGAATGATTATATGTAAAGAATAAGTTTATTAGATAATTTAATAAAGAGTGCAATATTATATGGAGCAAAAATTTGAGGATAGAAGGAATGAATTAAGAAGAATACAGTTAATACCTAAAGTGAACTTTGGGATTAAACGGGCAGATTACATAACATTAGAAGAGATCAAAAATTAAAAGATGAAAGTATGTTTGGGCTTTAAAACAATCAAATATGAAATAAAGGCAGAAGAGGTAACAAGAAGAACCTTAGCCAAGGAAGAAAAAGAAGGAAACAAAAACTTCCAAATGTCAAAATAAGTAAAGAAAGATACCTAAGAAGATTTAAATATAGTCAGGAAAGATTGGAGTATTTAAGTACAAACGAGAAAAAATGCATTCTTAGAAAATATATGAGAATGTATAACTTCAAGAAGAATTGTTCTTAAATTTAGTAGGATAATAAATTCTAAGTTTGACTGTAGATATAAAGATTTGAAAACAGACAAGATACCGAAGCACTTAGTTAATAAAGGGATTAAAGGAAGCCAATAAGATTGATACTTAGGATGAGATGCAGAAATTTGGAAGAATAGAATACGTAGGTTTTGATATGTTGAGAAACATAGAATATATATGTGCGGTGGAGGAGGGTGGGGGATTGAAAAAAGGGAAGATTTGTGATCTTAACCCAATAAAAGTTCAAAAGAAGGAACATGATATTGCATAGAGAAAGGAAGAAAAGAATAGAGATATATGAATCAGTTGCGGGTGGTAGTTACTGTTATTGAGATTAGGAAGCGAAAGAAGACATGTAAGAATAAGAAAGTGCAATGAAGCAAGATAATAGAAAATAGTTTTAGACTTAGTTCAACTTTTGTTTAGATGAATTTTAGTTCTGTAAGTCAAACTGGCTGTTTTCAAGGCCATTGGACCGAAAGATAAGATATACTAAAAATAATATATAAATGAATTCTACATGTTTATATATTTAAATCTTTTTCCTCGTTGCAATTCTCAATGTCTTTTGTAATATGCTACATATTCACGCAATATATGAATTAAAGCAGTCAAAGCAAAATGAGTAATAGTATGAGTAATACTATAATATAATAGTATTATTTTATAATATATTACAAAAATTATTGATGTTTGCAATATTGATGTTTTAAGCTATTGATTGGTCCATTACTGATGAAGCTTCATCTGGATAATTTAAACCATACAAAGCAAAGAGTGCAGATTTTGCTGCTATTTTCTTGGCATCCTTTTTGTTCTTTGCTGTAACATACATTTATTTTTAATCCAACATAAAAGAAACATATAAAATAAAATCATTAGTTTACAATTTGCTATAATATATAACACATTTTTTATATTGATGTATAAAATAAAGATATAAATGCTTAAACTAAAACAGAAATCATATTACCTGTTCCTGAATATTCAATACCATCAATATCAACGGCAAGAGTAAACATTGTATTTGGTGGATTACCAACTCGATTAAGTTCTACATATGTTAAACCTGGTCTCATTTGATTTAATAACATTACAGGGTGTATGTTTGTTGCATTAGGTGGAAGTTCTTTCTGAACTGGAGTTTTTTGAACATGAGAAATCTCTCTTTTAATTCCTTTAACAGGTGATGGTAATCCTGGTCTTGGAACTGGAACTGATGTTCCTTGATTATGCCATTCAAGGAAAAGCTTATACAATGCAAAACTAGCCAAAGAGCTCCATGGAATTTCATCACTTTCATCAACAGTAGTATCCATTGGTGTTACACCTTCTTCGTTATTTTCCTCTTTTGATATAGTAGATGAATCCATAGACTGAACTGATTGTCCATCTGACTCAGCATCAATACGTGCTTTCATAGATGCTGCCGTCATTTTTTCAAGTAATAATGCTTTCAATGCATTTTCAGCAGCATTTTGACGAGCAAGTGGTTTAGATAATCCTTGTCCAACATAAGTTTTACCATCAAGCTATTTTTAATAAAAAAAATCATTTTAGGATTTTAGTATTTATAATGTATAAACACACATAAGTATGTGTGTGTGTGTGTGTGTGTGTGTGTACACTAAATTATTCTAAATACCTCTGCATGAACGAGATATAGGGAGTTTGGCATAGGTCCTTGAGTTTCAGGAAATGTGAACTGGACTCCAGGTTTCATTTCATTTAGTACCATAATTGCATTCTTGGGTTGCAATGTCTTTCGTAGACGTTGATTCAAATGTATAAACACACATAAGTATGCATAAGTATGTGTGTGTGTGTGTGTGTGTGTGTACACTAAATTATTCTAAATACCTCTGCATGAACGAGATACAGGGAGTTTGGCATAGGTCCTTGAGTTTCAGGAAATGTGAACTGGACTCCAGGTTTCATTTCATTTAGTACCATAATTGCATTCTTGGGTTGCAATGTCTTTCGTAGACGTTGATTCAAACGAAGTCGTTTCAGTCTTTTATTTACTCTAACTGAAGGTATAAACTTTATGTAATTTATTAAACAAGAGTATATTTTATTAATTTTTTCCATATATATATATCAGTATATCAATATTCACAATGATTATAAATATGCAATAGCTCAATAGTAATCTATCAGAGCACATAGCAATAGTTTCAATCTTCAAATTTGCGCAGTGGATTATCATCATTATGTATATAATGTTTCTATATTTAGATAATTTATGCAATATAAATTTCAAAACTATTTCAAATGTAGTTAAAAAATACGTTTTAAATAAACTTAGAAAAAAACAGAAATAAAAATTGCTTATTGATTACACAAATACGTTTTAAATAAACTTAGAAAAAAACAGAAATAAAAATTGCTTCTTAATGATTATTTTAAATACTTACATCCGGGTGCTTTACGCCTCCATCTTGGAAGTTGTTCTTCTATTTTAGTATCTGTATCTTCACTCATTTGATTTTCATTCTTTACTTCAGATGTGCTATTGTTGTTAGGAGGTGTAGGATTAGAGTTAGTTGTTAAGGGAGATGTTGGAGTAGAAACTAATGTTTGAGAAGATGAAACAGGATTATTTTGCATAGCAATTGCACTTTGTTGCTGATTATGAAGAGGTAGTTTTAAAATTGGTTTCAACCGTTGTATTTGAGGTTGAAATTGTGATTGTGATTGTGTTTGAGGCTGTGGTTGAGATTGTTGTTGGGACTGTGATTGAGGCTGTGGTTGAACTTGGCTTTGAGAAGAATTGGCAATGGATTGTTGTGGTTGTTTAATTTGCTGTGGCAATTGTTGTTGCTGTTGTGGTTTCCCTTGCTGTAAATTCTTTGCTGCTACTTGTTGCATTTGTGGTTGCTGAGATTTGCTATGTTGCAAATTCCTTGCTGCTACTTGTTGCATTTGTGGTTGTTGTTGCTGCTGCTGTGGTTTAAATGGTTGTGCATTTTGTGAACTTCCTTGTTTGTAATTACTTTGTTGATTTGGAGGAGGTTGTGTTGCTTGAAAACTGGCTTGCTGATTGTACTGCAAAACATAGGGTGGGTCGCCGCTACACAAGGAACCTGTACGGTTGTGCTATCCCACCAAGGTCTAGCATCGCATATGCACTTGAAAGCAGTCTAATGCTACTCCCATAACTCATACCAGCCAAATTATTTCTGTGGCCTATATTTCCTTATGTATAACTGAACTGAGTTTACATAAAATAGAAAATAGAAAAAAGGAGAGTAAGAAGAAGAATAAAGATTTTCAAGCCTAAGTAAAAGTTTCATTACTATATGCTTTCTATCAATAATAAATATAATTTTGTAACATGTTGTGTATAAAATTTGCTCATGTTTATGAAAACAAACACTTAAGCTAATAGTGAAATAAAATTTAATAAATAATGAAGATTTAAACAAACAGAAAACTTACATGCGCCATTTTTATATTTTGTAACTATTAAATCATAATATTTCAGAGAAACCTACATATGTAGTACCAAGACAAGTTTATTTTTAGTTTGTACCTAAAGCGTAATTACTAATAGTGACAAACAGTTTAGCCTAAAATGTTATGTAAACATCAGTTCAGTATGTTATTAAAAATATGGCCTATGGCAAGCTACGCTATGGGGGTAACTGACGAACTAGCCCCTGGCTGAATAGACCTCCTCGGTATTGTTGTATAGCTACTAGTTCCTGCATTGCAGGGGAGGGGAAAGTAGGGACCACTAATTAGTACATGCAAATGGATGAAATATTGAAAACAACAAATGGAAATATTGAAAACAATAATCACACATTCTAATTATGATGAATTCAAAATATTTCACACACACACACACGCGCGCGCGCGCGCACACACACATACACACAAAATTTCTTTCCTCTTATATTAATATGACATAAAATAAGAAAATAATATGCTGTATAAATGTTGTTATTTGTTATGAAAGATAATGATCTTAATAATATTTGTAAAAAAGTAGATTAGAAAAAGAGTAATTTAAAAATATTCAATTTAAAAAAGAATTTAAATTTTACATGTTAATATATATTATTTTGGACAAAAACAGGATGATTCATTTGAATTAACCAATTTCGCTTTTATTTTTATTTTATTGTTACTTGTATTATTATTTAGATTTCATAACTCTATTCATAGTATGATCGAACAAAATTATCAGATACTGAGTATATTAAAAAGTACTAAATGTATTTATTTTAAGTATCAAAAGAATGATCAATAACGTTATACAGATATTTATTCTTGTATTTATGAATCATTTTGTCGTAAATTTCTAGTATATGTACATCAAATGATATTAGTGAATATCATTGTATTATATATGTAATGTATTTATATACATCATAAAAATCTAATGTAGTTTAGTATTTGTACTAGATTAATATAAAAAATACTTCCATATTATTTTTATACTGGAAATATTTTTTGTGTACATACATATGTATAAGTTTAAGAAATGCAAATGTGTATTTTATATTTTGTAAAAACAAAAAATGCATTTCTAAATAATACTAATTTAAATTACTTAAGATATTAGATTACTTTACATCACATTTTTTCACTGTATTATGTATAAAATTAAATATATCATATTTTTAACATCTTTAGTATATTTAAATAATTTATATTAATAAACAAATTAAATATAATTATAGAAAAATAAAAGAATTTTAAGTTCTGGAATACTTAGATAACAAATATTGAGTGTATGTGTGTTTTGCATCTTTTGATGTATAAATTTCTAAATTACTTAAACAGATTTTATCAATTGATATAATGAAAATGTGTTATTCATTTATTTACATACTACATACTACGTATGTTTCTATACTATATGTAATTATATGAATCATTTACTTGAAAAATTATTGTTTTCAAAATATATATATATACATATGCTTCTCTTATACTTTTTAAGTTATTGTTATGCAGTAAAATTATTCTTAAAATAGCAAACTTACAGTGCTTTGACCTTGATATGGTACATTTGGATTACTTTGGTTTCTCACTGGAAACATAATTAATGAAATTATTGGTATCTTTTGTTGAAATCAATGATAATAAAATCAAGAAAAACACATTCGTGGCTTTATAATAAATACAGTGAGTCTCAAAGTTATTCACACATACAGGAGATTATAGAAATATGAAAAATGAAACAATAATAAAGGTAAATGTTACCTAAACCAGGCAAAGAACCACACCAAACAACATCTTATAGACCAATATCACTACTTCCCGTGTTTTCCAAAATACTAGAAAAAATAATTTACGCCCGCTTAAAACCAATAATCGAGAAGGAAAAATTACCATACCAGATCACCAATTAGGATTCAGAAACAAACATTCCACGATAGAGCAAATGCACAGACTTACAAATGAAATAATTCTAGCATTAGAAAACAAACAATACTGTACAGCCCTCTTTATGGACATCGAGAAAGCATTTGACAATATAAACCACGAAAGTCTACTTCAATCAATCAGAAAACAATTCCCGGAGCAGATATACCATTTAATTAAATCTTACTTAAGCAGCAGAACCTTCGTAGTAAAAATTAAAGACACATACTCTGAAATTAAAGACATCAAGGCAGGGGTTCCGCAAGGAAGCATCTTAGGACCAATTCTATACACACTATACACGGCCAACATACCAACAACTACTAATAGCAAGATACTGATATTCGCGGACGACACAGCGGTACTAGTCAGGCACACTGACCCTGCAACAGCAGTCACATCACTACAAGAACATATCACAAAAATAGAAAAGTGGCTTCAAGTTAAACAGATACCTCCAAACATTATACTGAATGGCATGCACATAATACAAACAAGGCAAGTCAAATACCTAGGACTTCACTTAGATACACGATTCACATGGATACAGCATATTAAATCTATAATAGACAAAATACAATTAGCAAGGAGACAAATGTATTGGTTAACAAGTCGAAAATCCAAACTAAGCATAAAAACAAACTAAAGATATACAAAATGATCATAAAACCAATTTGGACATACGGAATACCACTTTGGGGAACAACAGCAATGAGCCATATAAGCAAAATAGAGACAATCCAAGCTAAAATTCTTAGATCAATTGTAAACGCCCCATGGTACGTTAGAAACGAGGATATACGGAAAGACCTTGGAATACCAACGGTCAAGGAAGAGATTAGCAGATTCGCAAGAAGGTATAGAGAAAGAATAGCAACATGCCCAAACCGACTGGCAGCGGAAACGTTCAACACAACCATAGAAAGAAGACTAAAAAGGAAACACCCAGCAGATCTCACAAAGGATATATCTTAACAAACACGAAGATGGAATCCCATTGGGGGTAGCCACGAACATGATAATCAAACAGATAGAAAATTCTACCAAATGTCCAAATTGGACAAATTGTGAATGTGAAATTTTAAATAAAAAAAATAATAATAATAATAAAAGTACATTCAGCACTCTTTATTTAAAAAATGTGATATTTAGTCTTTGAATTATGAATATTATATAAAGAGCAATGAAATTATTAGTATAGTTTTTGACAAGACAAAATGTAACAATTCCTTGCACTTATTCAGGTTATAAAATTAATGACACACATGTAACATTCTATGAAAAACAATTCAAGTACCCAAATACTGCCTTATAAATTCAGTATAAAACATTATAACAGTCAATTAATATCCACCTTGGGAAGGTGATAAAACAAAAAGGATATCTCGCCAAATAAAAATTCTAATTATTGTTATACAAAATTATTAAGTTTAAGAACATGTGTTGCTAATTTTGTGATCCTAATTAATTCTTGGAATTGTTTCGCATTATTTTTTCATAACCACAAATGATAATTTTATTGCTTCTTTCCATAGATTTCTTAGTTAAAGGACTAGAAAACTATATTTTTTAAATAAAAAGTGCTGAGAATACTTTTATCATCTTTTTATTTTTCGTATTCCTGATAAACCACGAAAGTCTACTTCAATCAATCAGAAAACAATTCCCGGAGCAGATATACCATTTAATTAAATCTTACTTAAGCAGCAGAACCTTCGTAGTAAAAATTAAAGACACATACTCTGAAATTAAAGACATCAAGGCAGGGGTTCCGCAAGGAAGCATCTTAGGACCAATTCTATACACACTATACACGGCCAACATACCAACAACTACTAATAGCAAGATACTGACATTCGCGGACGACACAGCGGTACTAGTCAGGCACACTGACCCTGCAACAGCAGTCACATCACTACAAGAACATATCACAAAAATAGAAAAGTGGCTTCAAGTTAAACAGATACCTCCAAACATTATACTGAATGGCATGCACATAATACAAACAAGGCAAGTCAAATACCTAGGACTTCACTTAGATACACGATTCACATGGATACAGCATATTAAATCTATAATAGACAAAATACAATTAGCAAGGAGACAAATGTATTGGTTAACAAGTCGAAAATCCAAACTAAGCATAAAAACAAACTAAAGATATACAAAATGATCATAAAACCAATTTGGACATACGGAATACCACTTTGGGGAACAACAGCAATGAGCCATAT
The DNA here is from genome assembly GCF_000188095.3 of Bombus impatiens. Taxonomy (NCBI): domain Eukaryota; kingdom Metazoa; phylum Arthropoda; class Insecta; order Hymenoptera; family Apidae; genus Bombus; species Bombus impatiens. The sequence continues at coordinate 880 of NT_176547.1, read as the reverse complement.
AAGCAAAATAGAGACAATCCAAGCTAAAATTCTTAGATCAATTGTAAACGCCCCATGGTACGTTAGAAACGAGGATATACGGAAAGACCTTGGAATACCAACGGTCAAGGAAGAGATTAGCAGATTCGCAAGAAGGTATAGAGAAAGAATAGCAACATGCCCAAACCGACTGGCAGCGGAAACGTTCAACACAACCATAGAAAGAAGACTAAAAAGGAAACACCCAGCAGATCTCACAAAGGATATATCTTAACAAACACGAAGATGGAATCCCATTGGGGGTAGCCACGAACATGATAATCAAACAGATAGAAAATTCTACCAAATGTCCAAATTGGACAAATTGTGAATGTGAAATTTTAAATAAAAAAAATAATAATAATAATAAAAGTACATTCAGCACTCTTTATTTAAAAAATGTGATATTTAGTCTTTGAATTATGAATATTATATAAAGAGCAATGAAATTATTAGTATAGTTTTTGACAAGACAAAATGTAACAATTCCTTGCACTTATTCAGGTTATAAAATTAATGACACACATGTAACATTCTATGAAAAACAATTCAAGTACCCAAATACTGCCTTATAAATTCAGTATAAAACATTATAACAGTCAATTAATATCCACCTTGGGAAGGTGATAAAACAAAAAGGATATCTCGCCAAATAAAAATTCTAATTATTGTTATACAAAATTATTAAGTTTAAGAACATGTGTTGCTAATTTTGTGATCCTAATTAATTCTTGGAATTGTTTCGCATTATTTTTTCATAACCACAAATGATAATTTTATTGCTTCTTTCCATAGATTTCTTAGTTAAAGGACTAGAAAACTATATTTTTTAAATAAAAAGTGCTGAGAATACTTTTATCAT
>NT_176546.1:461182-461777 GCF_000188095.3 Bombus impatiens | reverse complement strand
TATACCGTATAACGTAACACGTTACAACGTTATTCTATATAACGTAGCACGTTATAACGTTATAACGTATTACGTTATACGCTATAACGTTAGACATTATAACGTAATACGTTATAACGTTGTACCATATAACGTAACACGTTATAACGTTATACCATATAACGTAATACGTTATAACGTTATACCATATGACGTTATACCATATAACGTGATACGATATAACGTTATACCGTATAACGTAACACGTTACAACGTTATTCTATATAACGTAGCACGTTATAACGTTATAACGTATTACGTTATACGCTATAACGTTAGACATTATAACGTAATACGTTATAACGTTGTACCATATAACGTAACACGTTATAACGTTATACCATATAACGTAATACGTTATAACGTTATACCATATAGCGTAATACGTTATATCGTTACACCATATAACGTAATACGTTATAACGTTATACCATATAGAGTAATACGTTATAGCGTTATACCATATAACCTAATACGTTATAACGTTATACCATATAACGTGATACGTTATAACGTTATACCATATAACGTAACACGTTATAACGTTATACCATAT